>NW_027254491.1:280879-332978 GCF_044704955.1 Pristiophorus japonicus
AGAGGGAGCTTTACTCTGTATCTAACCCCCTGTAACTGCCCTGGGAGTGTTTGATGGGACAGTGTAGAGGGAGCTTTACTCTGTATCTAACCCCCTGTACCTGCCCTGGGAGTGTTTGATGGGACAGTGCAGAGGGAGCTTTACTTTGTATCTAACCCCCTGTACCTGCCCTGGGAGTGTTTGATGGGACAGTGTAGAGGGAGCTTTACTCTGTATCTAACCCCCTGTACCTGCCCTGGGAGTGTTTGATGGGACAGTGTAGAGGGAGCTTTACTCTGTATCTAACCCCCTGTACCTGCCCTGGGAGTGTTTGATGGGACAGTGTCGAGGGAGCTTTACTCTGTATCTAACCCCCTGTACCTGCCCTGGGAGTGTTTGATGGGGCAGTGTAGAGGGAGCTTTGCTCTGTATCTAACCCCGTGCTGTACCTGCCCTGGGAGTGTTGATGGGACAGTGTAGAGGGAGCTTTACTCTGTATCTAACCCCCTGTACCTGCCCTGGGAGTGTTTGATGGGACAGTGCAGAGGGAGCTTTACACTGTATCTAACCCCCTGTACCTGCCCTGGGAGTGTTTGATGGGACAGTGTAGAGGGAGCTTTACTCTGTATCTAACCCCCTGTACCTGCCCTGGGAGTGTTTGATGGGACAGTGTAGAGGGAGCTTTACTCTGTATCTAACCCCCTGTACCTGCCCTGGGAGTGTTTGATGGGACAGTGTAGAGGGAGCTTTACTCTGTATCTAACCCCCTGTACCTGCCCTGGGAGTGTTTGATGGGACAGTGTAGAGGGAGTTTTACTCTGTATCTAATCCCCTGTACCTGCCCTGGGAGTGTTTGATGGGACAGTGTGGAGGGAGCTTTGCTCTGTATCTAACTTCGTGCTGTACCTGCCCCGGGAGTGTTTGATGGGACAGTGTAGAGGGAGCTTTACTCTGTATCTAACCCCCTGTACCTGCCCTGGGAGTGTTTGATGGGACAGTGTAGAGGGAGCTTTACTCTGTATCTAACCCCCTGTACCTGCCCTGGGAGTGTTTGATGGGACAGTGTAGAGGGAGCTTTACTCTGTATCTAACCCCCTGTACCTGCCCTGGGAGTGTTTGATGGGACAGTGTAGAGGGAGCTTTACTCTGTATCTAACCCCCTGTACCTGCCCTGGGAGTGTTTGACGGGACAGTGTAGAGGGAGCTTTACTCTGTATCTAACCCCCTGTACCTGCCCTGGGAGTGTTTGATGGGACAGTGTAGAGGGAGCTTTACTCTGTATCTAACCCCGTGCTGTACCTGCCCTGGGAGTGTTTGATGGGACAGTGTAGAGGGAGCTTTACTCTGTATCTAACCCCCTGTACCTGCCCTGGGAGCGTTTGATGGGACAGTGTAGAGGGAGCTTTACTCTGTATCTAACCCCCTGTACCTGCTCTGGGAGTGTTTGATGGGACAGTGTAGAGGGAGCTTTACTCTGTATCTAACCCCCTGTACCTGCCCTGGGAGTGTTTGATGGGACAGTTTAGAGGGAGCTTTACTCTGTATCTAACTCCCTGTACCTGCCCTGGGAGTGTGTGACGGGACAGTGTAGAGGGAGCTTTCCGCTGTATCTAACCCGTGCTGTACCTGCCCTGGGAGTGTTTGATGGGACAGTGTAGAGGGAGCTTTACTCTGTATCTAACCCCCTGTACCTGCCCTGGGAGTGATTGATGGGACAGTGTAGAGGGAGCTTTACTCTGTATCTAACCCCCTGTACCTGCCCTGGGAGTGTTTGATGGGACAGTGTAGAGGGAGCTTTCCGCTGTATCTAACCCCCTGTACCTGCCCTGGGAGTGTTTGATGGGACAGTGTAGAGGGAGCTTTACTCTGTATCTAACCCCCTGTACCTGCCCTGGGAGTGTTTGATGGGACAGTGTAGAGGGAGCTTTACTCTGTATCTAACCCCATGTACCTGCCCTGGGAGTGTTTGATGGGACAGTGTAGAGGGAGCTTTACTCTGTATCTAACCCGTGCAGTACCTGCCCTGGGCGTGTTTGATGGGACAGTGTAGAGGGAGCTTTACTCTGTATCTAACCCCCTGTACCTGCCCTGGGAGTGTTTGATGGGACAGTGTAGAGGGAGCTTTACTGTGTATCTAACCCCCTGTACCTGCCCTGGGAGTGTTTGATGGGACAGTGTAGAGGGAGCTTTGCTCTGTATCTAACCCCCTGTACCTGCCCTGGGAGTGTTTGATGGGACAGTGTAGAGGGAGCTTTACTCTGTATCTAACCCCCTGTACCTGCCCTGGGAGTGTTTGATGGGACAGTGTAGAGGGAGCTTTACTCTGTATCTAACCCCCTGTACCTGCCCTGGGAGTGTTTGATGGGACAGTGTAGAGGGAGCTTTGCTCTGTATCTAACCCCGTGTCTCTCTCTGTGTTTCAGTGGGAACTGGCCCAGGAAATGATGAACGGGACGCCGGTGCACATGTACCGCGACTGTATGTTGGACGCTGGCCGTTCCGGCGAGCACTGGCTCCGGAGCAGCTGGATCCACCGCGGCGTGGCCCGGCGGGTGTTTGCCGAGCTCTGGTTCACGGTGCGGGACTGCGGCAGTTTGGAGCCGGGGGCCGGCGCCCCACCCTGCCGGGAGACCTTCGGACTCTACTTCCTGGCCGCCCCCACTGACCTGGGCCTGCGCTTCCGGCCGGCGCAGTTCACCAAGATCGGCATCTTGGCCGGCCGGCAGAGCTTCACGGCGGGCGACGTACGGGCCGGACGGGCGCGGCTGAACCGCGAGGCGCGCTCCTTCGAGCCGGGGGCGCCCTCCTCCTCCTCCTCCTCCTCCGCCTCCTCGGGCCTGTACCTGGCCCTCCGCAATGCCGGGGCCTGCGTGGCCCTGGTGCGCGCCCGTCTCTCGTACCGCCGATGCCCGGCTCACCGGCGGGGGCTCGCACGCTTCCCGGCCACCGTCTGCCCGCCGGCCGGCCTGCTGGAGGTGGGGGCGCTCTGCCCCCTGCACGCCCTGGCTCTGGGCCGGCCCCGCCTCCACTGCGGGGCCCAGGGGGGCTGGCTGGTGGCCGTGGGCCGCTGTGTGTGCCGGGCCGGCTACCAGGAGAGCGCCGGGGCCTGTCGCGGTGAGTAACCAGCGGTGGCGGGGGTTGGCCAGGGGGGGGGGGGCGTTTAACGGAGCGCGCACAGCAAGATCCCATCGCCACGGCCCTCCCGTCGCCTGCCCCTCCCTTCCCCGTCTCGCCGGCCACCATTGTGGCATAGAAAGATCCCATTGCTGCTCCCTTCACCCCCTTCCTGTCTCGCCGGTGACCATTGTGGCATAGAAAGATCCCATTGCCACTCTCTGCCCCCCTTCCTGTCTCGCCGGTGACCATTGTGGCATAGAAAGATCCCATTGCCGCTCCCTTCACCCCCTTCAACTCTCGTTGGCAACCATTGTGGCACAGAAAGATCCCATTGCCGCTCCCTTCACCCCCTTCAACTCTCGTTGGCAACCATTGTGGCACAGAAAGATCCCATTGCCGCTCCCGTCACCCCCTTCAACTCTCGTTGGCAACCATTGTGGCATAGAAAGATCCCATTGCCACTCTCTGCCCCCCTTCCTGTCTCGCCGGTGACCATTGTGGCATAGAAAGATCCCATTGCTGCCCCTTGGCACAATTTGACTCTCGTTGGCGACCATTGTGGCATAGAAAGATCCCATTGCCCCAACCACCCCCCCTACTCCCGTTGCGTGCCCCTCCCCTTCACCTCTCGTTGGCGACCATTGTGGCACAGGAAGATCCCATTGCCCCAACCACCCCCCCCACTCCCGTTGCGTGCCCCTCCCCTTCACCTCTCGTTGGCGACCATTATGGCATAGAAAGATCCCATTGCCACTCTCTGCCCCCCCCTTCCCGTCTCGCTGGCATCCATTGTGGCACAGAAAGATCCCATTGCCACTCTCTGCCCCCCTTCCCGTCTCGCCGGTGACCATTGTGGCATAGAAAGATCCCGTTGCCCCAACCACCCCCCACTCCCATTGTGTGCCCCTCCCCTTCACCTCTCGTTGGCGACCATTATGGCACAGGAAGATCCCATTGCCCCAACCACCCCCTACTCCCATTGCGTGCCCCTCCCCTTCACCTCTCGCTGGCGACCATTGTGGCATAGAAAGATCCCATTGCCACTCTCTTCCCCCACTTCCCGTCTCGCCGGCAACCATTGTGGCACAGAAAGATCCCATCACGCCCCCTCTCTTCCCTTCCCCACCAACCCCCCCGCCCGCTTTCACTGCTGAAGGACATGGACCGGGCTAAGTGAGCGGGCAGATGTTTGGCCGATGGAGTGTAACGTTGGAAAGTGTGAGGTCATGCACTTTGGCAGGGAACTAAAAAAAAAAAGTCCAAGAGCAAGTTGTTATTTAAATGGAGAAACTCTCGCCCCAGTGAGCCCTGACTTTGGTGCTTGGGAAAAAGTTGGAGTGCAACGTTAAGGAAGCAATAGCAGGACATTTGGAAAAGCAAAGCTCGGTCAGGCAGAGTCAGCATGGGTTCTTGAAAAGGGGGAAGTCATGTTGGGCACAGTTGCGGGAGATCTTTGAGGATGCACCGGACAGGGTGGATAAAGGGGGAACCGGTGGATGTGGTGCATTTGGACTTCCAGAAGACATTTGACAAGGTGCCACACGAAAGTTTATTGCACAGGATCAAAGTTCGCGGGGGTTGGGGGGTTAATATATGAGCGCGGACAGAGGATTGGCTAACGAACAGAGAACAGAGAGTCGGGATAAATGGATCACTTTCCGATTCGCAATCAGTGACCAGTGGGGTGCCGCAGGGATCAGTGCTGGGCCCCCAGCTATTTACAATCTGTATTAGCGACTTGGAGGAGGGGACCGAGTGTAATGTAACCAGGTTTGCTGGCGATACAAAGACAGGAGGAAAAGCAATGTGTGAGGAGGACACAAAATCTGCAAAAGGACAGAGACCGGGCTCAGTGAGCGGGCAGAAATTCGGCCCATGGGAGTATAATGTCGGGAAAGTGTGAGGTCACGCACTTTGCCAGAAAGAAAATCGCAGAGCAAGTTATTATTGAAAGGGAGAAAGATTACAAAGTGCGGCAGTACAGCGGGACCTGGGGGTTACTTGTGCGTGAAACACAAAAGGATAGTACGCAGGTACAGCAAGTGATCAGGAAGGGCCAATGGTATCTGGGCCTTTATTGCAAAGGGGGATGGAGTATAAAAGCAGGGAAGTCCTGCTCCAGTTACACAGGGTATTGGTGAGGCCACACCTGGAGTACTGCGTGCACAGTTCTGCTCTCCGTATTTACCAAAGGACGTACTTTGCTTTGGAGGCAGTTCAGAGAAGGTTCACTCGGTTGATTCCGGGGATGAGGGTGTTGACTTATGAGGAAAGGTTGAGGAGGTTGGGGCCTCTACTCATTGGAGTTCAGAAGAATGAGAGGTGATCTTATGGAAACGTATCAGATTATGAGGGGGGCTCGACAAGGTGGATGCAGAGAGGATGTTCCCACTGATGGGGGGAGACTAGAACTAGGGGGCATGGTCTTAGAATAAGGGGCCGCCCATTTAAAACTGAGATGAGGAGGAATTCCTTCTCTCGGAGGGTTGTAAATCTGTGGAACTCGCTGCCTCAGAGAGCTGTGGGAGCCGGGACATTGAATATATTTAAGGCAGAGATAGACAGTTCCTGAACCGATAAGGGGACGGGCAGGGAAGTGGAGCTGTGTCCATGATCGGATCAGCCACGGTGGTGTTCAATGGCGGAGCAGGTTCGAGGGGCCGTATGGCCCCCCTCCTGCTCCTGTTTCTGATGTTGTTATGTAACTCTCATCAATCCCTAACGTCGAACTTCACAGCAACATGGAAAATAAGAGCAGCAGTAGGCTATTCGGCCCCTCGAATCTGCACCGCCATTCAGTATGATCAGGGTTGTCCCTCAACCCCAACACCATATTCCCAAGGCTCTGTACAACTGCAGGAATACATCCTTCCACCTGTCCTCAAACCCTCTCGCAATGAAGGCCAACGTACCACTTGCCTTAATAACTGCTTGCTACACTTGCGTGTTGGCTTTCAATGACTGGTGTACAAGGACACCCAGGTCCCTCTGCACATCCACACTTGCCCTGGTCCAATATCGACCTCAAACGTCTGCTTAATTATTTCCCCACTGACATCCCTTTACGTCCCTCCTGAAAACCTGCCACCTTGACTAAGTTTTCAGTCATATGTCCGAATATGTCCTTTCTGTGACGTCACGATCCTGTGAACTGCCTTGGGTGTTTCATTCATGCAAAGTGTTGTCAGTGTATCTAACCCCGTGCACCTGCCCTGGGAGTGTTTGATGGGACAGTGTCGAGGGAGCTTTACTCTGTATCTAACCCCCTGGACCTGCCCTGGGAGTGTTTGATGGGACAGTGTCGAGGGAGCTTTACTCTGTATCTAACCCCCTGTACCTGCCCTGGGAGTGTTTGATGGGACAGTGTAGAGGGAGCTTTACTCTGTATCTAACCCCCTGTACCTGCCCTGGGAGTGTGTGATGGGACAGTGTAGAGGGAGCTTTACTCTGTATCTAACCCCCTGTACCTGCCCTGGGAGTGTTTGATGGGACAGTGTAGAGGGAGCTTTACTCTGTATCTAACCCCCTGTACCTTCCCTGGGAGCGTTTGATGGGGACAGTGCAGAGGGAGCTTTACTCTGTATCTAACCCCCTGTACCTGCCCTGGGAGTGTTTGATGGGACAGTGTAGAGGGAGCTTTACTCTGTATCTAACCCCCTGTACCTGCCCTGGGAGTGTTTGATGGGACAGTGTAGAGGGAGCTTTACTCTGTATCTAACCCCCTGTACCTGCCCTGGGAGTGTTTGATGGGACAGTGTAGAGGGAGCTTTACTCTGTATCTAACCCCCTGTACCTGCCCTGGGAGTGTTTGATGGGACAGTGTAGAGGGAGCTTTACTCTGTATCTAACCCCCTGTACCTTCCCTGGGAGCGTTTGATGGGGACAGTGCAGAGGGAGCTTTACTCTGTATCTAACCCCCTGTACCTGCCCTGGGAGTGTTTGATGGGACAGTGTAGAGGGAGCTTTACTAAGACTATAAGAACATCAGAAACAGGAGCAGGAGGGGGGCCATACGGCCCCTCGAGCCCTGCTCCGCCATTTAATACCACCGTGGCTGATCCGATCATGGACACAGCTCCACTTCCCTGCCCGCCCCCTTATCGGTTCAGGAACTGTCTATCTCTGCCTTAAATATATTCAATGTCCCGGCTTCCACAGCTCTCTGAGGCAGCGAGTTCCACAGATTTACAACCCTCCGAGAGAAGAAATTCCTCCTCATCTCAGTTTTAAATGGGCGGCCCCTTATTCTAAGACCATGCCCCCCCTAGTTCTAGTCTCCCCCCATCAGTGGGAACATCCTCTCTGCATCCACCTTGTCGAGCCCCCCCCTCATAATCTGATACCTCTCCATCAGATCACCTCTCATTCTTCTGAACTCCAATGAGTAGAGGCCCAACCTCCTCAACCTTTCCTCATAAGTCAACCCTCCCCTCATCCCCGGAATCAACCGAGTGAACCTTCTCTGAACTGCCTCCAAAGCAAAGTACGTCCTTTCTCAAATACGGAGAGCAGAACTGTGCACGCAGTACTCCAGGTGTGGCCTCACCAATACCCCTGTGTAACTGGAGCAAGACTTCCCTGTCCCTGGAACCATTCTGCTAACTTCTCTTTGAACCCTCTACACAGCCTCGTAAACCTTCCCAAAATGTGGAGCCCAGTCCGTTCCCTCAGCCCTAATCTCTGCAATTTTCTTCCCAAATCTTATCCGCCTCTCTCGCTCTCTTGGCTTTAAACCCTCCTTAAAACCTGTCTCTTTGACTAATCGTTTAGTCATATATCCTAATATGTATTTATGTTGCCCGGTGTCAATGATTGTTTGATATACGATCCTGTGAACTGCCTTGGGTGTTTAATTCATGCAAATTGTTGCTCGTGAATCTTACCCCGCGCTGTACCTGCCCTGGGAGTGTCTGATGGGACAGTGTAGAGGGAGGTTTACTCTGTATCTAACCCCCTGTACCTGCCCTGGGAGTGTTTGATGGGACAGTGTAGAGGGAGCTTTACTCTGTATCTAACCCCCTGTACCTGCCCTGGGAGTGTTTGATGGGACAGTGTAGAGGGAGCTTTACTCTGTATCTAACCCCCTGTACCTGCCCTGGGAGTGTTTGATGGGACAGTGTAGAGGGAGCTTTACTCTGTATCTAACCCCCTGTACCTGCCCTGGGAGTGTTTGATGGGACAGTGTAGAGGGAGCTTTACTCTGTATCTAACCCCGTGCTGTACCTGCCCTGGGAGTGTTTGATTGGACAGTGTAGAGGGAGCTTTACTCTGTATCTAACCCCCTGTACCTGCCCTGGGAGTGTTTGATGGGACAGTGTAGAGTGAGCTTTACTCTGTATCTAACCCCCTGTACCTGCCCTGGGAGTGTTTGATGGGGACAGTGTAGAGGAAGCTTTACTCTGTATCTAACCCCCTGTACCTGCCCTGGGAATGTTTGATGGGACAGTGTAGAGTGAGCTTTACTCTGTATCTAACCCCCTGTACCTGCCCTGGGAGTGTTTGATGGGACAGTGTAGAGTGAGCTTTACTCTGTATCTAACCCCCTGTACCTGCCCTGGGAGTGTTTGGGTTCTAGTATCTATTGCAGGTGTGTGCCTTGTGAGTTTTTGCATCAGTCAGCCATTGCCTGAGGGTTTAGCCACACCCCAGAGAGAGAGACACGGAGCGGAATTCATCGAAAACAGGCTTCAGTGTCGATCGGTGTGTGGGGGCGGGGGGCAGATGGAAGGTGATGACAGATAGGGAGGTGGTCATGACTGTTTTGCAAAGGTTGCAGTCAATAAGTTAAAGGTTTCTGCAGTAACTCTCTGACTCTGTGTCACTTTATCCCGCTGTGTGAATGTGTGAGAGAGAGAGAGAGAGAGTGTGTGTGTGTGTGAGCGAGAGAGAGAGAGAGTGTGTGTGTGTGAGCGAGAGAGAGAGAGAGAGTGTGTGTGTGAGCGAGAGAGAGAGAGAGAGAGAGAGAGAGTGTGTGTGTGAGCGAGAGAGAGAGTGTGTGTGTGTGTGAGCGAGAGAGAGAGAGAGAGTGTGTGTGTGAGCGAGAGAGAGAGAGTGTGTGTGTGTGTGAGCGAGAGAGAGAGTGTGTGTGTGTGAGCGAGAGAGTGTGTGTGTGAGCGAGAGAGCGAGAGAGAGAGTGTGCGTGTGTGAGCGAGAGAGAGTGTGTGTGTGTGTGCATGCGAGATTGGACTGTTCATCTTCATTATTATCATCGGCAGTCCCTCGGAATCGAGGAAGACTTTCTTCCACTCTTAACACGAGTCCTTCGGTGGCTGAACAGCCCAATACGGGAACCACAGTCCCTGTCACAGGAGGGACAGATAGACGTTGAGGGAAGGGGAGGGTGGGACAGATAGATGTTGAGGGAAGGGGGAGGGTGGGACAGATAGACGTTGAGGGAAGGGGGAGGGTGGGACAGATAGACGTTGAGGGAAGGGGAGGGTGGGACAGATAGACGTTGAGGGAAGGGGGAGGGTGGGACAGACAGTGGTTGAGGGAAGGGGGAGGGTGGGACAGATAGACGTTGAGGGAAGGGGAGGGTGGGACAGATAGACGTTGAGGGAAGGGGGAGGGTGGGACAGATAGACGTTGAGGGAAGGGGAGGGTGGGACAGAGAGACGTTGAGGGAAGGGGAGGGTGGGACAGATAGACGTTGAGGGAAGGGGAGGGTGGGGACAGATAGACGTTGAGGGAAGGGGAGGGTGGGACAGATGGACGTTGAGGGAAGGGGAGGGTGGGACAGATAGACGTTGAGGGAAGGGGAGGGTGGGACAGATAGACGTTGAGGGAAGGGGAGGGTGGGACAGATAGACGTTGAGGGAAGGGGAGGGTGGGACAGAGAGACGTTGAGAGAAGGGGAGGGTGGGACAGATAGACGTTGAGGGAAGGGGAGGGTGGGACAGAGAGACGTTGAGAGAAGGGGAGGGTGGGACAGATAGACGTTGAGGGAAGGGGAGGGTGGGGACAGATAGACGTTGAGGGAAGGGGAGGGTGGGACAGATGGACGTTTTAGGAAGGGGAGGGTGGGACAGATAGACGTTGAGGGAAGGGGGAGGGTGGGACAGATAGACGTTGAGGGAAGGGGAGGGTGGGACAGAGAGACGTTGAGGGAAGGGGAGGGTGGGACAGATAGACGTTGAGGGAAGGGGAGGGTGGGACAGATAGACGTTGAGGGAAGGGGAGGGTGGGACAGATAGATGTTGAGGGAAGGGGAGGATGGGACAGATAGACGTTGAGGGAAGGGGAGGGTGGGACAGATAGACGTTGAGGGAAGGGGAGGGTGGGACAGAGAGACGTTGAGAGAAGGGGAGGGTGGGACAGATAGACGTTGAGGGAAGGGGAGGGTGGGGACAGATAGACGTTGAGGGAAGGGGAGGGTGGGACAGATGGACGTTGAGGGAAGGGGAGGGTGGGACAGATAGACGTTGAGGGAAGGGGAGGGTGGGACAGATAGACGTTGAGGGAAGGGGAGGGTGGGACAGATAGACGTTGAGGGAAGGGGAGTGTGGGACAGATAGACGTTGAGGAAAGGGGAGGGTGGGACAGATAGACGTTGAGGGAAGGGGAGGGTGGGACAGAGAGACGTTGAGAGAAGGGGAGGGTGGGACAGATAGACGTTGAGGGAAGGGGAGGGTGGGGACAGATAGACGTTGAGGGAAGGGGAGGGTGGGACAGATGGACGTTGAGGGAAGGGGAGGGTGGGACAGATAGACGTTGAGGGAAGGGGAGGGTGGGACAGATAGACGTTGAGGGAAGGGGAGGGTGGGACAGATAGACGTTGAGGGAAGGGGAGGGTGGGACAGACAGTGGTTGAGGGAAGGGGGAGGGTGGGACAGATAGAGGTTGAGAGAAGGGGGAGGGTGGGACAGATAGACGTTGAGGGAAGGGGGAGGGTGGGACAGATAGACGTTGAGGGAAGGGGAGGGTGGGACAGATAGACGTTGAGGGAAGTGGAGGGTGGGACAGATAGATGTTGAGGGAAGGGGAGGGTGGGACAGATAGACATTGAGGAAAGGGGAGGGTGGGACAGATAGACCTTGAGGTAAGGGGAGGGTGGGACAGAGAGGCGTTGAGAGAAGGGGAGGGTGGGACAGATAGACGTTGAGGGAAGGGGAGGGTGGGACAGAGAGACGTTGAGGGAAGGGGGAGGGAGGGACAGATAGACGTTGAGGGAAGGGGGAGGATGGGACAGATAGACGTTGAGGGAAGGGGAGGGTGGGACAGATAGACGTTGAGGGAAGGGGGAGGGTGGGACAGATAGACGTTGAGGGAAGGGGAGGGTGGGACAGATAGAGGTTGAGAGAAGGGGAGGGTGGGACAGACAGTGGTTGAGGGAAGGGGAGGGTGGGACAGATAGATGTTGAGGAAGGGGTGGGTGGGACAGATATACGTTGAGGGAAGGGGAGGGTGGGACAGATAGATGTTGAGGGAAGGGGAGGGTGGGACAGATAGACGTTGAGGGAAGGGGAGGGTGGGACAGATAGACGTTGAGGGAAGGGGAGGGTGGGACAGATAGACGTTGAGGGAAGGGGAGGGTGGGACAGATAGACGTTGAGGGAAGGGGAGAGTGGGACAGATAGACGTTGAGGGAAGGGGAGGGTGGGACAGGTTTGCCGCACGCTCCTTCCGCTGCCTGCGCTCGGTCTCTGCACGCTCTCGGCGACGAGACTCGAGGTGCTCAGTGCCCCTCCCGGATGCACTCCCTCCACTGAGGGCGGACTGGTCTTTGGGCCAGGGACTCCCAGGTGTGGGTGGGGGATGTTGCACTGTATCAGGGGAGGGGTGTGTCCCTTGTAACGTTCCCTCTGCCCCACCTTTGGCCCGTTTGCCCGTGAAGGAGTTCGGAGTAGAGCGCTCGCTTTGGGTAGTCTCGTGTCTGGGGGGGGGACATGTGAACAATGTTGCCCTGCCCAGCGGAGCTGGTCGAGTGTGGGTCAGTGCTTCGATGCTGGGGATGTTGGGCCTGGTCGAGGACGCTAACGTTGGTGCGTCTGTCCTCCCGGGGGATTTGCAGGATCTTGCGGAGACAGCGTTGGTGGTATTTCTCCAGCGACTCGAGGTGTCTACTGTACATGGTCCGTGTCTCTGAGCCATACAGGAGGGCGGGGTATCACTACAGCCCTGTAGACCATGAGCTGGGGGTGAGATACCTACTGTACACGGTCCGTGTCTCTGGGCCATACAGGAGGGTGGGTATCACTACAGCCCTGTAGACCATGAGCTGGGGGTGAGGTGTCTACTGTACATGGTCCGTGTCTCTGAGCCATACAGGAGGGAGGGTATCACTACAGCCCTGTACACCATGAGCTGGGGGTGAGATACCTACTGTACACGGTCCGTGTCTCTGGGCCATACAGGAGGGTGGGTATCACTACAGCCCTGTAGACCATGAGCTGGGGGTGAGAGACCTACTGTACACGGTCCGTGTCTCTGGGCTATACAGGAGGGCGGGTATCACCACAGCCCTGTAGACCATGAGCTGGGGGTGAGGTACCTACTGTACACGGTCCGTGTCTCTGGGCTATATAGGAGGGCGGGTATCACCACAGCCCTGTAGACCATGAGCTGGGGGTGAGGTACCCACTGTACATGGTCCGTGTCTCTGGGCCATACAGGAGGGTGGGTATCACTACAGCCCTGTAGACCATGAGCTGGGGGTGAGGTACCTGCTGTACATGGTCCGTGTCTCTGGGCCATACAGGAGGGTGGGTATCACCACAGCCCTGTAGACCATGAGCTGGGGGTGAGATACCTACTGTACATGGTCCGTGTCTCTGGGCCATACAGGAGGGCGGGGTATCACTACAGCCCTGTAGACCATGAGCTGGGGGTGAGATACCTACTGTACATGGTCCATGTCTCTGGGTCATACAGGAGGGTGGGTATTACTACAGCCCTGTAGACCATGAGCTGGGGGTGAGGTACCTACTGTACATGGTCCATGTCTCTGAGCCATACAGGAGGGTGGGTATCACCACAGCCCTGTAGACCATGAGCTGGGGGTGAGGTACCTACTGTACACGGTCCGTGTCTCTGGGCCATACAGGAGGGTGGGTATCACTACAGCCCTGTAGACCATGAGCTGGGGGTGAGATACCTACTGTACATGGTCCGTGTCTCTGGGCCACACAGGAGGGCGGGTATCACTACAGCCCTGTAGACCATGAGCTGGGGGTGAGATACCTACTGTACATGGTCCGTGTCTCTGGGCCATACAGGAGGGCGGGTATCACCACAGCCCTGTAGACCATGACTGTTCTGTCGCCTGAGAACTCACATTCCGAGTGGAAGTAAGTCTCCCTCGATTCCGAGGGGCTGCTTATGATCATGATGACTTGCCTTTGATAAATCCGTGCCCCCTTTAATTTACTCGCCCCTACTTTCCCGAAATGCCGACGGGATGTGAGGCAGACTCTTGTCTCTGAAAGTGTCGCAAATGTGGTTTCCCCCTCCGCAGCATGTCACCCAGGATACTACAAGGAGCTGGACGGAGATGCACCCTGTACGGCGTGTCCAGCTCACAGCATCTCCCAGAGCGAAAATTCAACCTCCTGCCCGTGTAATGGGGGCTTTTACCGAGCCCAGGGGGAGTCAGCCAACCTGCCCTGCACAGGTAGGTACCGGCAGTGTAGAGGGAGCTTTACTCTGTATCTAACCCCCTGTACCTGCCCTGGGAGTGTTTGATGGGACAGTGTAGAGGGAGCTTTACTGTGTATCTAACCCCCTGTACCTGCCCTGGGAGTGTTTGATGGGACAGTGTAGAGGGAGCTTTACTGTGTATCTAACCCCCTGTACCTGCCCTGGGAGTGTTTGATGGGACAGTGTAGAGGGAGCTTTACTCTGTATCTAACCCCCTGTACCGGCCCTGGGAGTGTTTGATGGGACAGTGTAGAGGGAGCTTTACTCTGTATCTAACCCCCTGTACCTGCCCTGGGAGTGTGTGATGGGACAGTGTAGAGGGAGCTTTACTCTGTATCTAACCCCCTGTACCTGCCCTGGGAGTGTTTGATGGGACAGTGTAGAGGGAGCTTTACTCTGTATCTAACCCCCTGTACCTGCCCTGGGAGTGTTTGATGGGACAGTGTAGAGGGAGCTTTACTCTGTATCTAAGCCCCTGTACCTGCCCTGGGAGTGTTTGATGGGACAGTGTAGAGGGAGCTTTACTCTGTATCTAACCCCCTGCACCTGCCCTGGGAGTGTTTGATGGGACAGTGTAGAGGGAGCTTTACTCTGTATCTAACCCGCTGTACCTGCCCTGGGAGTGTTTGATGGGACAGTGTCGAGGGAGCTTTACTCTGTATCTAACCCGCTGTACCTGCGCTGGGAGTGTTTGATGGGACAGTGTAGAGGGAGCTTTACTCTGTATCTAACCCCCTGTACCTGCCCTGGGAGTGTTTGATGGGGACAGTGTAGCGGGAGCTTTACTGTGTATCTAACCCCCTGTACCTGCCCTGGGAGTGTTTGATGGAACAGTGTAGAGGGAGCTTTACTCTGTATCTAACCCCGTGCTGTACCTGCCCTGGGAGTGTTTGATGGGACAGTGTAGAGGGAGCTTTACTCTGTATCTAACCCCCTGTACCTGCCCTGGGAGTGTTTGATGGGACAGTGTAGAGGGAGCTTTACTCTGTATCTAACCCCGTGTACCTGCCCTGGGAGTGTTTGATGGGACAGTGTAGAGGGAGCTTTACTCTGTATCTAACCCCGTGTACCTGCCCTGGGAGTGTTTGATGGGACAGTGTAGAGGGAGCTTTACTCTGTATCTAACCCCCTGTACCTGCCCTGGGAGTGTTTGATGGGACAGTGTAGAGGGAGCTTTACTCTGTATCTAACCCCGTGTACCTGCCCTGGGAGTGTTTGATGGGACAGTGTAGAGGGAGCTTTACTCTGTATCTAACCCCCTGTACCTGCCCTGGGAGTGTTTGATGGGACAGTGTAGAGGGAGCTTTACTCTGTATCTAACCCCGTGTACCTGCCCTGGGAGTGTTTGATGGGACAGTGTAGAGGGAGCTTTACTCTGTATCTAACCCCCTGTACCTGCCCTGGGAGTGTTTGATGGGACAGTGTAGAGGGAGCTTTACTCTGTATCTAACCCCGTGTACCTGCCCTGGGAGTGTTTGATGGGACAGTGTAGAGGGAGCTTTACTCTGTATCTAACCCCCTGTACCTGCCCTGGGAGTGTTTGATGGGACAGTGTAGAGGGAGCTTTACTCTGTATCTAACCCCCTGTACCTGCCCTGGGAGTGTTTGATGGGACAGTGTAGAGGGAGCTTTACTCTGTATCTAACCCCCTGGATCTGCCCTGGGAGTGTTTGATGGGACAGTGTAGAGGGAGCTTTACTCTGTATCTAACCCCATGCTGTACCTGCCCTGGGAGTGTTTGATGGGACAGTGTAGAGGGAGCTTTACTCTGTATCTAACCCCCTGTACCTGCCCTGGGAGTGTTTGATGGGACAGTGTAGAGGGAGCTTTACTCTGTATCTAACCCCGTGTACCTGCCCTGGGAGTGTTTGATGGGACAGTGTAGAGGGAGCTTTACTCTGTATCTAACCCCGTGTACCTGCCCTGGGAGTGTTTGATGGGACAGTGTAGAGGGAGCTTTACTCTGTATCTAACCCCCTGTACCTGCCCTGGGAGTGTTTGATGGGACAGTGTAGAGGGAGCTTTACTCTGTATCTAACCCCGTGTACCTGCCCTGGGAGTGTTTGATGGGACAGTGTAGAGGGAGCTTTACTCTGTATCTAACCCCCTGTACCTGCCCTGGGAGTGTTTGATGGAACAGTGTAGAGGGAGCTTTACTCTGTATCTAACCCCCTGTACCTGCCCTGGGAGTGTTTGATGGGACAGTGTAGAGGGAGCTTTACTCTGTATCTAACCCCCTGTACCTGCCCTGGGAGTGTTTGATGGGACAGTGTAGAGGGAGCTTTACTCTGTATCTAACCCCCTGGATCTGCCCTGGGAGTGTTTGATGGGACAGTGTAGAGGGAGCTTTACTCTGTATCACCCCCTGTACCTGCCCTGGGAGTGTTTGATGGGATAGTGTAGAGGGAGCTTTACTCTGTATCTAACCCCCTGTACCTGCCCTGGGAGTGTTTGATGGGACAGTGTAGAGGGAGCTTTACTCTGTATCTAACCCCCTGTACCTGCCCTGGGAGTGTTTGATGGGACAGTGCACCGCGTTTATCATTTTGCTGTCGATGTATTTATTAACCCACACACCCGCTCCCCCCACCCCCTTGTTTTGTTCTCCTTCCCCAGGTACCCCCTCCGCACCCCGGAACGTCAGCGTGGTGGTCCTGGGCTCCAAGGTCACCCTGTCCTGGCTGCCGCCCCTGGACCCCGGCGGCAGGGAGGATCTCAGCTATACCGTCGGCTGCGAGATGTGTCCGCGGGAGCCGGCGCACTGCGTGCGGTGCGCGAGTTCCGTCACGTCGCAGCCCGCCTGGGCTGGGCTGCGGGAGCCCTGGGTCAGCATCGAGGGGCTGGAAGCCTTCGCCAACTACACCTTCAGGATCGCCGCGCGTAACGGGGTCTCGGCGATGGCCCAGGAGGAGGAACGGGGGCGCGGGGGCGAGCTGCGGATAGCGGTGGAGATCTGGGAGAGCATGGGAGGTGAGTGAGTGCGCGATTTCTCCCTCGCTATATGCGCTCCATGTTATACTTCTCCCTCCTTATTGAAGAAGTAATTCTAAAACAATAATCATTATAAGAGCATGAGGACATAAGACCATAAGGATATAAGACCAAAAGGACATAAGACCAAAAGGACATAAGACCATAAGGACATAAGGACATAAGGACATAAGGACATAAGGACATAAGACCATAAGGACATAAGAGCATAAGGACATAAGACCATAAGGACATAAGGACATAAGACCATAAGGACATAAGACCATAAGGACATAAGACCATAAGGACATAAGACCATAAGGACATAAGACCATAAGGACATAAGGACATAAGGACATAAGGACATAAGGACATAAGACCATAAGACCATAAGGACATAAGACCATAAGGACATAAGGACATAAGACCATAAGGACATAAGACCATAAGGACATAAGACCATAAGACCATAAGACCATAAGACCATAAGACCATAAGACCATAAGACCATAAGGACATAAGGACATAAGGACATAAGGACATAAGACCATAAGGACATAAGACCATAAGGACATAAGACCATAAGGACATAAGACCATAAGGACATAAGACCATAAGACCATAAGACCATAAGACCATAAGACCATAAGGACATAAGGACATAAGGACATAAGACCATAAGGACATAAGGACATAAGGACATAAGGACATAAGGACATAAGGACATAAGGACATAAGACCATAAGACCATAAGACCATAAGACCATAAGACCATAAGACCATAAGACCATAAGACCATAAGACCATAAGACCATAAGACCATAAGACCATAAGACCATAAGACCATAAGACCATAAGACCATAAGACCATAAGAATTAGGAACAGGAGGAGGCCATCTAGCCCCTCGAGCCTGCTCCGCCATTCAACAAGATCATGGCTGATCTGGCCGTGGACTCAGCTCCACTTACCCGCCCGCTCCCCGTAACCCTTAATTCCCTTATTGGTTAAAAATCTATCTATCTGTGACTTGAATACATTCAATGAGCTCGGCCTCAACTGCTTCCTTGGGCAGAGAATTCCACAGATTCACAACCCTCTGGGAGAAGAACTTCCTTCTCAACTGGGTTTTAAATTGGCTCCCCCGTATTTTGAGGCTGTGCCCCCTAGTTCTAGTCTCCCCGACCAGTGGAAACAACCTCTCTGCCTCTATCCTGTCTATCCCTTTCATTATTTTAAATGTTTCTATAACATCACCCCTCATCCTTCTGAACTCCCAACGAGTAAAGACCCAGTCTACTCAATCTATCATCATAAGGTAACCCCCTCATCTCCGGAATCAGCCGAGTGAATCGTCTCTGTACCCCCTCCAAAGCTAGTATATCCTTCCTTAAGTAAGGTGACCAAAACTGCACGCAGTACTCCAGGTGCGGCCTCACCAATACCCTGTACAGTTGCAGCAGGTGATAACATCACCTCTCGTTCTTCTGAACTCCAATGAGTAGAGGCCCAAACTCCTCAACCTTTCCTCAAAAGTCAAACCCCCTCATCCCCGGAATCAACCGAGTGAACCTTCTCTGAACTGCCTCCAAAGCAAAGTACGTCCTTTCGGAAATACTGAGAGCAGAACTCTGACGTGAGCTTTTTTTGTTTTATTATACATCAATTAAATATCGGGGAGACCAAAACTCATTGTCTTCGGTCCCCTCCACAAACTCCGTTCCTCAGCTCCCAACTCCCTCCCTCTCCCCAACTCCTGTCCCAGGCTGAACCAGTGTCTTCACAACCTGGGTCTCGTTATTTGTCCCTGAAATGAGGTCCCGACCACATATCCTAGTGTAACTAAACCCGCCTGTTACCCACCCTCCGTGACGTCGCCCGTCTCCCGCCCTCCCCGCCTCAGCTCATCCGCTGCTGAAGCCCTCACCCCTGCCTCTCTCCCCTCCAGACTCGAATGTTCCAACGTGCAGAGCTCCTGGCTGGCCTCCCACGTTCTACCCGACGTAAACTCGAGGTGATCCAAAACTCGGCTGTTCACCCAGTGTCCTAACTCGCACCCAGTCCCACTCACCAATCACCCCCTGTGCCCCGTGTCCTAACTCACACCCAGTCCCACTCACCCATCACCCCCTGTGTCCCGTGTCCTAGCTCACACCCAGTCCCACTCACCCATCACCCCCTGTGCCCCGTGTCCTAACTCACACCCAGTCCCACTCACCCATCACCCCCTGTGCTCACTGACCCCGTGTCCTAACTCACACCCAGTCCCACTCACCCATCACCCCCTGTGCCCCGTGTCCTAACTCACACCCAGTCCCACTCACCCATCACCCTCTGTGCTCACTGACCCCGTGTCCTAACTCACACCCAGTCCCACTCACCCATCACCCCCTGTGCTCACTGACCCCGTGTCCTAACTCACACCCAGTCCCACTCACCCATCACCCCCTGTGCTCACTGACCCCGTGCCCTAACTCACACCCAGTCCCACTCACCCATCACCCCCTGTGCTCACTGACCCCGTGTCCTAACTCACAACCAGTCCCACTCACCCGTCACCCCCTGTGCCCCGTGTCCGAACTCACACCCAGTCCCACTCACCCATCACCCCCTGTGCTCACTGCCCCATGTCCGAACTCACACCCAGTCCCAGTCACCCATCACCCCCTGTGCTCACTGACCCCGTGTCCTAACTCACACCCAGTCCCACTCACCCATCACCCCCTGTGCTCACTGACCCCGTGTCCTAACTCACACCCAGTCCCACTCACCCATCACCCCCTGTGCTCACTGACCCCGTGTCCTAACTCACACCCAGTCCCACTCACCCATCACCCCCTGTGCTCACTGCCCCCGTGTCCTAACTCACACCCAGTCCCACTCACCCATCACCCCCTGTGCTCGCTGACCCCTTGTCCTAACTCACACCCAGTCCCACTCACCCATCACCCGCTGTGCTCACTGACCCCGTGTCCTAACTCACACCCAGTCCCACTCACCCATCACCCCCTGTGCTCACTGACCCCGTGTCCTAACTCACACCCAGTCCCACTCACCCATCACCCCCTGTGCTCACTGACCCCGTGTCCTAACTCGCACCCAGTCCCACTCACCCATCACCCCCTGTGCTCACTGACCCGTGTCCTAACTCACACCCAGTCCCACTCACCCATCACCCCCTGTGCTCACTGACCCCGTGTCCTAACTCACACCCAGTCCCACTCACCCATCACCCCCTGTGCTCACTGACCCCCTGTCCTAACTCACACCCAGTCCCACTCACCCATCACCCCCTGTGCTCACTGACCCAGTGTCCTAACTCACACCCAGTCCCACTCACCCATCACCCCCTGTGCTCACTGCCCCGTGTCCTAACTCACACCCAGTCCCACTCACCCATCACCCCCTGTGCTCACTGACCCCGTGTCCTAACTCACACCCAGTCCCACTCACCCATCACCCCCTGTGCTCACTGACCCCGTGTCCTAACTCACACCCAGTCCCACTCACCCATCACCCCCTGTGCTCACTGACCCCGTGTCCTAACTCACACCCAGTCCCACTCACCCATCACCCCCTGTGCTCACTGACCCCGTGTCCTAACTCACACCCAGTCCCACTCACCCATCACCCCCTGTGCCCCGTGTCCGAACTCACACCCAGTCCCACTCACCCATCACCCCCTGTGCTCACTGACCCCGTGTCCTAACTCACACCCAGTCCCACTCACCCATCACCCCCTGTGCCCCGTGTCCTAACTCACACCCAGTCCCACTCACCCGTCACCCCCTGTGCCCCGTGTCCGAACTCACACCCAGTCCCACTCACCCATCACCCCCTGTGCTCACTGACCCCGTGTCCTAACTCACACCCAGTCCCACTCACCCATTACCCCCTGTGCTCACTGCCCCGTGTCCTAACTCACACCCAGTCCCACTCACCCATCACCCCCTGTGCCCCGTGTCCTAACTCACACCCAGTCCCACTCACCCATCACCCTCTGTGCTCACTGACCCCGTGTCCTAACTCACACCCAGTCCCACTCACCCATCACCCCCTGTGCTCACTGCCCCCGTGTCCTAACTCACACCCAGTCCCACTCACCCATCACCCCCTGTGCTCACTGATCCACATTGGCTCCCGGTTAAACAACGCCTCAATTTCAAAATTCTCATCCTTGTTTTCAAATCCCTCCATGGCCCTACACCCCTCCCTATCTCTGTAACCTCCAGCCCCTACACCCCTCCCTATCTCTGTAACCCCCTCCAGCCCCTGCACCCCTCCCTATCTCTGTAACCTCCTCCAGCCCCTACACACCTCCCTATCTCTGTAACCCCCTCCAGCCCCTACACCCCTCCCTATCTCTGTAACCTCCTCCAGCCCCTACACCCCTCCCTATCTCTGTAACCTCCAGCCCCTACACCCCTCCCTATCTCTGTAACCCCCTCCAGCCCCTGCACCCCTCCCTATCTCTGTAACCTCCTCCAGCCCCTACACCCCTCCCTATCTCTGTAACCTCCTCCAGCCCCTACACACCTCCCTATCTCTGTAACCCCCTCCAGCCCCTACACCCCTCCCTATCTCTGTAACCTCCTCCAGCCCCTACACCCCTCCCTATCTCTGTAACCTCCTCCAGCCCCCTACACCCCTCCCTATCTCTGTAACCTCCTCCAGCCCCTACACCCCTCACTATCTCTGTAACCACCTCCAGCCCCTACACCCCTCCCTATCTCTGTAACCACCTCCAGCCCCTACACCCCTCCCTATCTCTGTAACCTCCTCCAGCCCCTACACCCCTCCCTATCTCTGTAACCTCCTCCAGCCCCTACACCCCTCCCTATCTCTGTAACCTCCTCCAGCCCTACACCCCTCCCTATCTCTGTAACCTCCTCCAGCCCTACACCCCTCCCTATCTCTGTAACCTCCTCCAGCCCCTACACCCCTCCCTATCGCTGTAACCTCCTCCAGCCCTACAACCCCCCGAGATCTCTGCACCCCTCTAATTCTGCCCCCCTGACCATCCCTGATTATAATCGCTCCACCATCGGTGGCCGTGCCTTCTGTTGCCTGGTGCCCCCAAGCTCTGGAACTCCCTCCCTAAACCTCTCCGCCTCTCGAACCTCTCTCTCCTCCTCCTTCGAGACGCTCCTTAAAACCCACCTCTCTGACCCAGCTTTTGGTCGCCTGCGTTAATTTCCTGTTTTGTGCATCTCTGTCAAATGTATCTGTTTTGTCTGTGGCACTGTTGTGAAGCACCCTGAGACGTTTTACTGCATTAAAGGCACTGTATAAATTAAAGTTATTATTATTATTAGTTGCATTACCACAGTAGTCCACGAGGGGAGCTCTTCTCCCTCCTTCATGAAGAAGTAATTGAAACACAAATTTCATCAGACATAACTTGCATAGTTAAACAGAACAAAAGATATGGATTTATTTTGCCATATTTGCAAATCAAACAACCACTTGCTTTTTTGTTTCGAAGCGGATACCTTCGCTCTCGAAGAGAACTTAGACTCATTCTCGGCTGAGCCACAGGAAAGTTTTTTTCTCGACAATTTCAAACTGTTTGCCTGCCTGACTGAGACCCGAATTCTGACTGTCTCTCGGACTTGTTTCTAGTACGACTGATGTAGGATGGTACTCGACCTGTAACCAGACTATCTGACTCGTCAGAAATAATCGAATTATTACAACTTTCAACACCTCCTGGCGGTGAAATATGATCAACGTGAACAAACCAAAACTGTCCACGATGGAATATCTGGACCAAATATGTGCCACATATCTTCACCACACTTCCCCACCTCGAATGTCTCTCTCCCACCGCGCGCTCTCTCTCTCCCCCCGCGCTCTCTGTCTCTCTCTCCCCCCGCGCTCTCTCTCTCTCCACCCGCGCTCTCTCTCTCTCTCTCCCCCGCGCTCTCTCTCTCCCCCCGCGCGCTCTCTCTCTCTCCCCCCGCGCTCTCTCTCTCTCTCCCCGCGTTCTCTCTCCCCCCCCGCGCTCTCTCTCTCTCCCCCCGCGCTCTCTCTCTCTCTCTCCCCCCGCGCTCTCTCTCTCTCCCCCCGCGCTCTCTCTCTCTCTCTCCCCGCGCTCTCTCTCTCTCTCCCCCCGCGCTCTCTCTCTCTCCCCCCGCGCTCTCTCTCTCTCTCTCCCCCCACGCTCTCTCTCTCTCTTCCCCCACGCTCTCTCTCTCTCTCCCCCCGCGCTCTCTCTCTCTCCCCCCGCGTTCTCTCTCTCCCCCCCGCGCTCTCTCTCTCTCTCCCCCCCGCGCTCTCTCTCTCTCTCTCCCCCCGCGCGCGCTCTCTCTCTCTCTCTCTCTTCCCCTGCGTTCTCTCTCTCTCTTCCCCCGCACTCTCTCTCCCCCCCCGCACTCTCTCTCTCCCCCCGCGCTCTCTCTCTCTCTTCCCCTGCACTCTCTCTCTCCCCCCGCACGCTCTCTCTCTCTCCCCCCGCGCTCTCTCTCTCTCCCCCCGCGCTCTCTCTCTCTCTCCCCCGCGCTCTCTCTCTTTCTCCCCCGCACTCTCTCTCTCTCTCTCTCTCCCCCGCGCTCTCTCTCTCTCTCTCCCCCCACGCTCTCTCTCTCTCCCTCCCCCTGCGCTCTCTCTCTCTCTCCCCCTACGCTCTCTCTCTCCCCCCACGCTCTCTCTCACCCCCCACGCTCTCTCTCTCCCCCGCGCTCTCTCTCTCTCCCCCTCCCCGCTCTCTCTCTCTCCCCCCGCGCTCTCTCTCTCTCCCCCCGTGCGCGCTCTCTCTCTCTCCCCCCGTGCGCTCTCTCTCTCTCTCTCTCCCCGCGCTCTCTCTCTCTCACTCCCCCCGCGCTCTCTCTCTCTCTTCCCCCCGCGCTCTCTCTCTCTCTTCCCCCCGCGCTCTCTCTCTCTCTTCCCCCCCGCGCTCTCTCTCTCTCCCCCCTCACGCTCTCTCTCTCTCCCCCCGCGCTCTCTCTCTCTCTCCCCCCGCGCTCTCTCTCTCTCTCCCCCCGCGCGCGCTCTCTCTCTCTCTCTCTCTTCCCCTGCGTTCTCTCTCTCTCTTCCCCCGCACTCTCTCTCTCCCCCCGCACTCTCTCTCTCCCCCCGCGCTCTCTCTCTCTCTTCCCGCGCACTCTCTCTCTCCCCCCGCACTCTCTCTCTCTCTCTCCCCCCGCGCTCTCTCTCTCTCCCCCCGCGCTCTCTCTCTCTCCCCCTGCGCTCTCTCTCTCTCTCTCTCTCCCCCGCGCTCTCTCTCTCTCTCCCCCGCGCTCTCTCTCTTTCTCCCCCGCACTCTCTCTCTCTTTCTCCCCCGCACTCTCTCTCTCTCTCTCCCCCGCGCTCTCTCTCTTTCTCCCCCCGCGCTCTCTCTCTCTCTCTCTCCCCCCGCGCGCGCTCTCTCTCTCTCTCTCTCTCTTCCCATGCGTTCTCTCTCTCTCTTCCCCCGCACTCTCTCTTCCCCCCCCGCACTCTCTCTCTCCCCCCGCGCTCTCTCTCTCTCTCTTTCTCCCCCGCACTCTCTCTCTCTCTTTCTCCCCCGCACTCTCTCTCTCTCTCTCCCCCGCGCTCTCTCTCTTTCTCCCCCGCACTCTCTCTCTCTCTCCCCCCGCACTCTCTCTCTCTCTCTCCCCCCGCGCTCTCTCTCTCTCTCTCTCCCCCCCGCGCGCTCTCTCTCTCCCCCGCACTCTCTCTCTCTTTCTCCCCCGCACTCTCTCTCTCTCTCTCCCCCGCGCTCTCTCTCTTTCTCCCCCCGCGCTCTCTCTCTCTCTCTCTCCCCCCGCGCGCGCTCTCTCTCTCTCTCTCTCTTCCCCTGCGTTCTCTCTCTCTCTTCCCCCGCACTCTCTCTCTCCCCCCGCACTCTCTCTCTCTCTCCCCCCGCGCTCTCTCTCTCTCCCCCCGCGCTCTCTCTCTCTCCCCCGCGCTCTCTCTCTCTCTCCCCCGCGCTCTCTCTCTTTCTCCCCCGCACTCTCTCTCTCTTTCTCCCCCGCACTCTCTCTCTCTCTCTCTCCCCCGCGCTCTCTCTCTTTCTCCCCCGCACTCTCTCTCTCTTTCTCCCCCGCACTCTCTCTCTCTCTCTCTCCCCCGCGCTTCTCTCTTTCTCCCCGCACTCTCTCTCTCTCTCTCCCCCCACGCTCTCTCTCTCTCCCTCCTACTGCGCTCTCTCTCTCTCTCCCCCTACGCTCTCTCTCACCCCCCACGCTCTCTCTCTCCCCCGCGCTCTCTCTCTCTCCCCCTCCACGCTCTCTCTCTCTCCCCCCGCGCTCTCTCTCTCTCTCCCCGCGCTCTCTCTCTCCCCCCGTACGCGCTCTCTCTCTCACTCCCCCCGCGCTCTCTCTCTCTCTTCCCCCCGCGCTCTCTCTCTCTCTCCCCCCGCGCTCTCTCTCTCTCTTCCCCCCGCGCTCTCTCTCTCTCCCCCCCTCACGCTCTCTCTCTCTACCCCCGTGCTCTCTCTCTCTCTCCCCCCGCGCTCTCTCTCTCTCTCCCCCCGCGCGCGCTCTCTCTCTCTCTCTCTCTTCCCCTGCGTTCTCTCTCTCTCTTCCCCCGCACTCTCTCCCTCCCCCCGCACTCTCTCTCTCCCCCCGCGCTCTCTCTCTCTCTTCCCCCGCACTCTCTCTCTCCCCCCGCACTCTCTCTCTCTCTCCCCCCGCGCTCTCTCTCTCTTCCCCCGCGCTCTCTCTCTCTCCCCCTGCGCTCTCTCTCTCTCTCTCCCCCGCGCTCTCTCTGTCTCCCCCCGCGCTCTCTCTCTCTCCCCCTGCGCGCTCTCTCTCTCTCTCTCCCCCGCGCTCTCTCTCTCTCCCCGCGCTCTCTCTCTTTCTCTCCCGCACTCTCTCTCTCTTTCTCCCCCGCACTCTCTCTCTCTCTCTCCCCCGCGCTCTCTCTCTTTCTCCCCCCGCGCTCTCTCTCTCTCTCTCTCCCCCGCGCGCGCTCTCTCTCTCTCTCTCTCTCTCTCTTCCCCTGCGTTCTCTCTCTCTCTTCCCCCGCACTCTCTCTCTCCCCCCGCACTCTCTCTCTCCCCCCGCACTCTCTCTCTCTCCCCCCGCGCTCTCTCTCTCTTCTCCCCCGCACTCTCTCTCTCTCTCTCCCCCCGCGCTCTCTCTCTCTCCCCCCGCGCTCTCTCTCTCTCCCCCTGCGCTCTCTCTCTCTCTCTCTCTCTCCCCCGCGCTCTCTCTCTCTCTCCCCCGCGCTCTCTCTCTTTCTCCCCCGCACTCTCTCTCTCTTTCTCCCCCGCACTCTCTCTCTCTCTCTCCCCGCGCTCTCTCTCTTGCTCCCCCCGCGCTCTCTCTCTCTCTCTCTCCCCCCGCGCGCGCTCTCTCTCTCTCTCTCTCTCTTCCCCTGCGTTCTCTCTCTCTCTTCCCCCGCACTCTCTCTTCCCCCCCCGCACTCTCTCTCTCCCCCCGCGCTCTCTCTCTCTCTTTCTCCCCCGCACTCTCTCTCTCTTTCTCCCCCGCACTCTCTCTCTCTCTCTCCCCCGCGCTCTCTCTCTTTCTCCCCCGCACTCTCTCTCTCTCTCCCCCTGCGCTCTCTCTCTCTCTCTCTCTCCCCCCGCGCTCTCTCTCTCTCTCTCCCCCCGCGCGCTCTCTCTTTCTCCCCCGCACTCTCTCTCTCTTTCTCCCCCGCACACTCTCTCTCTCTCTCCCCCGCGCTCTCTCTCTTTCTCCCCCCGCGCTCTCTCTCTCTCTCTCTCCCCCGCGCGCGCTCTCTCTCTCTCTCTCTCTTCCCCTGCGTTCTCTCTCTCTCTTCCCCCGCACTCTCTCTCTCCCCCCGCACTCTCTCTCTCTCTCCCCCGCGCTCTCTCTCTCTCCCCCGCGCTCTCTCTCTCTCCCCCGCGCTCTCTCTCTTTCTCCCCCGCACTCTCTCTCTCTTTCTCCCCCGCACTCTCTCTCTCTCTCTCTCCCCCGCGCTCTCTCTCTTTCTCCCCCGCACTCTCTCTCTCTCTCCCCCCACGCTCTCTCTCTCTCCCTCCTACTGCGCTCTCTCTCTCTCTCCCCCTACGCTCTCTCTCTCCCCCCACGCTCTCTCTCACCCCCCACGCTCTCTCTCTCCCCCGCGCTCTCTCTCTCTCCCCCTCCACGCGCTCTCTCTCTCCCCCCGCGCTCTCTCTCTCTCTCCCCGCGCTCTCTCTCTCCCCCCGTGCGCTCTCTCTCTCTCTCTCCCCGCGCTCTCTCTCTCACTCCCCCCGCGCTCTCTCTCTCTCTTCCCCCCGCGTTCTCTCTCTCTCTTCCCCCCGCGCTCTCTCTCTCTCTTCCCCCGCGCTCTCTCTCTCTCCCCCCTCACGCTCTCTCTCTCTACCCCCGTGCTCTCTCTCTCTCTCCCCCCGCGCTCTCTCTCTCTCTCCCCCCGCGCGCGCTCTCTCTCTCTCTCTCTTCCCCTGCGTTCTCTCTCTCTCTTCCCCCGCACTCTCTCTCTCCCCCCGCACTCTCTCTCTCCCCCCGCGCTCTCACTCTCTCTTCCCCCGCACTCTCTCTCTCCCCCCGCACTCTCTCTCTCTCTCTCCCCCGCGCTCTCTCTCTCTCCCCCCGCGCTCTCTCTCTCTCCCCCTGCGCTCTCTCTCTCTCTCTCCCCCGCGCTCTCTCTGTCTCCCCCGCGCTCTCTCTCTCTCCCCCTGCGCGCTCTCTCTCTCTCTCTCTCCCCTGCGCGCTCTCTCTCTCTCTCCCTCCCCCCGCGCTCTCTCTCTCTCCCCCCGCGCTCTCTCTCTCTCCCCCTGCGCTCTCTCTCTCTCTCTCCCCCGCGCTCTCTCTCTTTCTCCCCCCGCGCTCTCTCTCTCTCTCTCTCCCCCCGCGCGCGCTCTCTCTCTCTCTCTCTCTTCCCCTGCGTTCTCTCTCTCTCTTCCCCCGCACTCTCTCTCTCCCCCCGCACTCTCTCTCTCCCCCCGCACTCTCTCTCTCTCTCCCCCCGCGCTCTCTCTCTTTCTCCCCCGCACTCTCTCTCTCTTTCTCCCCCGCACTCTCTCTCTCTCTCTCCCCCGCGCTCTCTCTCTTTCTCCCCCGCACTCTCTCTCTCTTTCTCCCCCGCACTCTCTCTCTCTCTCTCCCCCGCGCTCTCTCTCTTTCTCCCCCGCACTCTCTCTCTCTCTCTCCCCCCACGCTCTCTCTCTCTCCCTCCCCCTGCACTCTCTCTCTCTCTCTCCCCCCACGCTCTCTCTCTCCCCCCACGCTCTCTCTCTCCCCCCGCGCTCTCTCTCTCCCCCCGCGCTCTCTCTCTCCCCCCACGCTCTCTCTCTCTCCCCACGCTCTCTCTCTCTCCCCGCGCTCTCTCTCTCCCCCCGCGCTCTCTCTCTCCCCCGCGCTCTCTCTCTCTCCCCCCACGCTCTCTCTCTCCCCCCACGCTCTCTCTCTCCCCCCACGCTCTCTCTCTCCCCCCACGCTCTCTCTCTCCCCCCACGCTCTCTCTCTCCCCCACGCTCTCTCTCTCTCCCTCCCCCTGCACTCTCTCTCTCTCTCTCCCCCACGCTCTCTCTCTCCCCCGCGCGCTCTCTCTCTCCCCCCGCGCTCTCTCTCTCTCTCCCCCCGCGCTCTCTCTCTCTCCCCCCGCGCTCTCTCTCTCTCCCCCGCGCTCTCTCTCTTTCTCCCCCGCACTCTCTCTCTCTTTCTCCCCCGCACTCTCTCTCTCTCTCTCTCCCCCGCGCTCTCTCTCTTTCTCCCCGCACTCTCTCTCTCTCTCCCCCACGCTCTCTCTCTCTCCCTCCTACTGCGCTCTCTCTCTCTCTCCCCCTACGCTCTCTCTCTCCCCCCACGCTCTCTCTCACCCCCCACGCTCTCTCTCTCCCCCGCGCTCTCTCTCTCTCCCCTCCACGCGCTCTCTCTCTCCCCCGCGCTCTCTCTCTCTCTCCCGCGCTCTCTCTCTCCCCCCGTGCGCTCTCTCTCTCTCTCTCCCCGCGCTCTCTCTCTCACTCCCCCCGCGCTCTCTCTCTCTCTTCCCCCCGCGTTCTCTCTCTCTCTTCCCCCCGCGCTCTCTCTCTCTCTTCCCCCCGCGCTCTCTCTCTCTCCCCCCTCACGCTCTCTCTCTCTACCCCCGTGCTCTCTCTCTCTCTCCCCCCGCGCTCTCTCTCTCTCTCCCCCGCGCGCGCTCTCTCTCTCTCTCTCTCTTCCCCTGCGTTCTCTCTCTCTCTTCCCCCGCACTCTCTCTCTCCCCCCGCACTCTCTCTCTCCCCCCGCGCTCTCACTCTCTCTTCCCCCGCACTCTCTCTCTCCCCCCGCACTCTCTCTCTCTCTCCCCCCGCGCTCTCTCTCTCTCCCCCGCGCTCTCTCTCTCTCCCCCTGCGCTCTCTCTCTCTCTCTCCCCCGCGCTCTCTCTGTCTCCCCCCGCGCTCTCTCTCTCTCCCCCTGCGCGCTCTCTCTCTCTCTCTCTCCCCCTGCGCGCGCTCTCTCTCTCTCCCTCCCCCGCGCTCTCTCTCTCTCCCCCGCGCTCTCTCTCTCTCCCCCTGCGCTCTCTCTCTCTCTCTCCCCCGCGCTCTCTCTCTTTCTCCCCCGCGCTCTCTCTCTCTCTCCCCCCGCGCGCGCTCTCTCTCTCTCTCTCTCTCTCTTCCCCTGCGTTCTCTCTCTCTCTTCCCCCGCACTCTCTCTCTCCCCCCGCACTCTCTCTCTCCCCCCGCACTCTCTCTCTCTCTCCCCCCGCGCTCTCTCTCTTTCTCCCCCGCACTCTCTCTCTCTTTCTCCCCCGCACTCTCTCTCTCTCTCTCCCCCGCGCTCTCTCTCTTTCTCCCCCGCACTCTCTCTCTCTTTCTCCCCCGCACTCTCTCTCCTCTCTCCCCCCGCGCTCTCTCTCTTTCTCCCCCGCACTCTCTCTCTCTCTCTCCCCCCACGCTCTCTCTCTCTCCCTCCCCCTGCACTCTCTCTCTCTCTCTCCCCCCACGCTCTCTCTCTCCCCCCACGCTCTCTCTCTCCCCCCGCGCTCTCTCTCTCCCCCCGCGCTCTCTCTCTCCCCCACGCTCTCTCTCTCTCCCCACGCTCTCTCTCTCTCCCCGCGCTCTCTCTCTCCCCCCGCGCTCTCTCTCTCCCCCGCGCTCTCTCTCTCTCCCCCCACGCTCTCTCTCTCCCCCCACGCTCTCTCTCTCCCCCCCACGCTCTCTCTCTCCCCCCACGCTCTCTCTCTCCCCCCACGCTCTCTCTCTCCCCCCACGCTCTCTCTCTCCCTCCCCCTGCACTCTCTCTCTCTCTCTCCCCCCACGCTCTCTCTCTCCCCCCGCGCGCTCTCTCTCTCCCCCCGCGCTCTCTCTCTCTCCCCCCACGCTCTCTCTCTCCCCCCACGCTCTCTCT
The DNA here is from genome assembly GCF_044704955.1 of Pristiophorus japonicus. NCBI lineage: Eukaryota > Metazoa > Chordata > Chondrichthyes > Pristiophoridae > Pristiophorus > Pristiophorus japonicus. Next base: position 310,802 of record NW_027254491.1, read on the forward strand.
CTCTTTCCCCTGCGCGTGCGCTCTCTCTCTCTCCGCCCACGCTTTCTCTCTCTCCCCCCGCGCTCTCTCTCTCTCCGCCCAAGCTCTCTCTCTCCCCCCGCGCTCTCTCTCTCTCTCCCCCGCGCTCTCTCTCTCTCCGCCCAAGCTCTCTCTCTCCCCCCGCGCTCTCTCTCTCTCTCCCCCGCGCTCTCTCTCTCTCTCTCCCCCCGCGCTCTCTCTCTCTCCGCCCACGCTCTCTCTCTCCCCCGCGCTCTCTCTCTCTCTCTCCCCCCCCGTGCTCTCTCTCTCTCTCTCCCCCCGCGCTCTCTCTCTCTCCCCCCGCGCTCTCTCTCTCTCTCCCCCCCCGCACTCTCTCTATCTCTCTCCTCCCCCGCGCTCTCTCTCTCTCTCTCCCCCCGCGCTCTCTCTCTCTCCCCCCGCGCTCTCTCTCTCTCTCTCCCCCCCCGTGCTCTCTCTCTCTCTCTCCCCCCCGCGCTCTCTCTCTCTCTCTCCCCCCGCGCTCTCTCTCTCCCCCCGTGCTCTCTCTCTCTCTCTCTCCCCCGCGCTCTCACTCTCTCTCTCCCCCTGCACTCTCCCTCCCCACCCCCGCTCGCTCCCTCTCTCTCTCCCCCGCGCTCTCTCTCTCTCCCCCCGCGCGCTCTCTCTCTCTCTCTCTCTCTTCCCCCGCACTCTCTCTCTCTCCCCCGCGCTCTCTCTCTCTCCCCCCGCGCTCTCTCTCTCTCCCCCCGCGCTCTCTCTCTCCCCCCTCCCGCGCTCTCTCTCTCCCCCCCGCGCTCTCTCTCTCTCCCCCCGCGCGCTCTCTCTCTCTCTCTCCCCCCGCGTTCTCTCTCTCTCCGCCCATGCTCTCTCTCTCTCCCCCCGCGCTCTCTCTCTCTCCGCCCATGCTCTCTCTCTCCCCCCCGCGCTCTCTCTCTCTCTCTCTCCCCCGCCGCTCTCTCCCTCTCTCTCCCCCCGCGCTCTCTCTCTCTCTCCCCCCGCGCTCTCTCTCTCTATCTCTCCCCCACGCTCTCTCTCTCTCTCCCCCCGCGCGCTCTCTCTCTCCGCCCACGCTCTCTCTCTCCCCCCCGCGCTCTCTCTCTCCCCCCCCGCGCTCTCTCTCCCCGCGCTCTCTCTCTCTCTCTCTCCCCCGCGCTCTCTCTCTCTCTCCCCCCACGCTCTCTCTCTCTCCCTCCCCCTGCGCTCTCTCTCTCTCTCCCCATACGCTCTCTCTCTCCCCCCACGCTCTCTCTCTCCCCCCACGCTCTCTCTCTCCCCCCCGCGCTCTCTCTCTCTCTCCCCCCGCGCTCTCTCTCTCCCCCCACGCTCTCTCTCTCTCCCCCCGCGCTCTCTCTCTCCCCCGCGCTCTCTCTCTCCCCCCGCGCTCTCTCTCTCTCCCCCCGCGCTCTCTCTCTCTCCCCCGCGCTCTCTCTCTCTCCGCCCACGCTCTCTCTCTCCCCCCACGCTCTCCCTCTCCCCCCGCGCTCTCTCTCTCTCTCTCTCCCCCCGCGCTCTCTCTCTCTCTCTTCCCCCCGCGCGCGCTCTCTCTCTCTCTCTCTCTTCCCCTGCGTTCTCTCTCTCTCTTCACCCGCACTCTCTCTCTCCCCCCGCACTCTCTCTCTCTCTCCCCCCGCGCTCTCTCTCTCTCTTCCCCTGCACTCTCTCTCTCCCCCGCACTCTCTCTCTCTCTCCCCCGCGCTCTCTCTCTCTCCCCCCGCGCTCTCTCTCTCTCCCCCTGCGCTCTCTCTCTCTCTCCCCCCGCGCACTCTCTCTCTCTCCCCCGCGCTCTCTCTCTTTCTCCCCCCGCGCTCTCTCTCTCTCCCCCGCGCGCGCTCTCTCTCTCTCTCTCTCTCTCTCTCTCTCTTCCCCTGCGTTCTCTCTCTCTCTCTTCCCCCGCACTCTCTCTCTCCCCCCGCGCTCTCTCTCTCTCCCCCCGCGCTCTCTCTCTCTCTCTCTCTCCCCCGCGCGCTCTCTTTCTCCCCCGCACTCTCTCTCTCTTTCTCCCCCGCACTCACCTCTCTCTCTCTCCCCCGCTCTCTCTCTCTTTCTCCCCCGCTCTCTCTCTCTCTCCCCCCACGCTCTCTCTCTCTCCCTCCCCCTGCGCTCTCTCTCTCCCCCAAGCTCTCTCTCTCCCCCCGCGCTCTCTCTCTCCCCCGCGCTCTCTCTCTCTCCCCCCGCGCTCTCTCTCTCTCTCCCCCCGCGCTCTCTCTCTCTCCCCCGCGCTCTCTCTCTCTCCCCCCGCGCTCTCTCTCTCTCCCCCCGCGCTCTCTCTCTCTCCCCCCGCGCTCTCTCCCCCCGCGCTCTCTCTCTCTCCCCCCGCGCTCTCTCTCTCTCCCCCGCGCTCTCTCTCTCTCCCCCCGCGCTCTCTCTCTCTCCCCCCGCGCTCTCTCTCTCCCCCCGCGCTCTCTCTCTCTCCCCCCGCGCTCTCTCTCTCTCCCCCCGCGCTCTCTCTCTCTCCCCCCGCGCTCTCTCTCTCTCTCTCCCCCCCCGCGCTCTCTCTCTCTCTCTCTCCCCCCCCGCGCTCTCTCTCTCTCTCTCTCCCCCCGCGCTCTCTCTCTCTCCCCCCGCGCTCTCTCTCTCCCCCCACGCTCTCTCTCTCTCCCCCCGCGCTCTCTCTCTCTCCCCCCGCGATCTCTCTCTCTCCCCCCGCGCTCTCTCTCTCTCCCCCCGCGCTCTCTCTCTCCCCCCCGCGCTCTCTCTCTCTCTCTCCCCCCCCGCGCTCTCTCTCTCTCTCTCCCCCCCCGCGCTCTCTCTCTCTCTCCCCCCGCGCTCTCTCTCTCTTCCCCCCCGCGCTCTCTCTCTCTTCCCCCCCGCGCTCTCTCTCTCTCTCTCCCCCCCCCGCGCTCTCTCTCTCTCTCTCTCCCCCCCCGCGCTCTCTCTCTCTCTCCCCCCGCGCTCTCTCTCTCTCCCCCCGCGCTCTCTCTCTCTTCCCCCCCGCGCTCTCTCTCTCTCTCTCCCCCCCCGCGTTCTCTCGCTCTCTCTCCCCCCCACGCTCTCTCTCTCTCTCTCTCTCTCCCCTCGCGCTCTCTCTCTCTCTCTCCCCCTGCACTCTCCCTCCCCCACCCCCGCTCGCTCCCTCTCTCTCCCCCCCGCGCTCTCTCTCTCTCTCTCCCCCTGCGCTGTCTCTCTCTCCCCCCGCGCTCTCTCTCTCTCCCCGCCCCCTCTCTCTCTCTCCCCCCGCGCTCTCTCTCTCCCCCCGCGCTCTCTCTCTCTCTCCCCCCCGCGCTCTCTCTCTCTCTCTCCCCCCCCCGCTCTCTCTCTCTCTCTCCCCCCCCGCGCTCTCTCCCTCTCTCTCCCCCCCGCGCTCTCTCTCTCTCTCTCCCCCTGCGCTGTCTCTCTCTCCCCCCGCGCTCTCTCTCTCTCTCCCCCCCGCGCTCTCTCTCTCTCTCTCCCCCCCCCGCTCTCTCTCTCTCTCTCCCCCCCCGCGCTCTCTCTCTCTCTCTCCCCCCCGCTCTCTCTCTCTCTCTCCCCCCCCGCGCTCTCTCTCTCTCTCTCCCCCCCGCGCTCTCTCTCTCTCTCTCCCCCCGCTCGCTCCCTCTCTCTCCCCCCCGCGCTCTCTCTCTCTCTCTCCCCCTGCGCTGCCTCTCTCTCCCCCCGCGCTCTCTCTCTCTCCCCGCCCCCTCTCTCTCTCTTCCCCCCGCGCTCTCTCTCTCCCCCCGCGCTCTCCCTCTCTCTCCCCCCACGCTCTCTCTCTCTCTCTCCCCCCGCGCTCTCTCTATCTCTCTCTCCCCCCGCGCTCTCCCTCTCTCCACCACTCCCCTCCCCCAGTTGATGGAGTGATGTTGTCTCTGGTTCTCCCGTAGCCCCGCCCGCCGTCGCCGCGGTGACCGTGCTCCATCGGGAGGAGACCAGCCTCTCCGTCGCCTGGCAACCAACCGAGGGCCGAGGCCAGGGCATCATGGGATACGAGGTCATGTACCAGCAGCAGGTAAATCGGCCTTGAGAGGCGTCGCGGCCATCGGTCATTGAGTTAGCCAACAGGAAGTGGTCGTTTGGCCATTTTGTAGCCAACAGGAAGTGGCCATTCGTCCATTTTTTAGCCAACAGGAAGTGGCCGTTCGGCCATGTTGTTACGTGACAGGAAGTGGCCATTTTGTTAGGTGACAGGAATTACCCTTTAGCTTTGATCATCATCGGCCGTCCCTCGGAATCGAGGGAGACTCGCTTCCTCTCAAAAAAATGAGTCCTCAGGTGGCTGAACAGCCCAATACGGGAACCACAGTCCCTGTCACAGGTGGGACAGATAGACGTTGAGGGAAGGGGAGGGTGGGACACATAGACGTTGAGGGAAGGGGAGGGTGGGACAGATAGACGTTGAGGGAAGGGGAGGGTGGGACAGATAGACGTTGAGGGAAGGGGAGTGTGGGACAGATAGATGTTGAGGGAAGGGGAGGGTGGGACAGATAGACGTTGAGGGAAGGGGAGGGTGGGGACAGATAGACGTTGAGGGAAGGGGAGGGTGGGACAGATAGACGTTGAGGGAAGGGGGAGGGTGGGACAGATAGACGTTGAGGGAAGGGGAGGGTGGGACAGATAGACGTTGATGGAAGGGGGAGGGTGGGACAGATAGACGTTGAGGGAAGGGGAGGGAGGGACAGATAGACGTTGAGGGAAGGGGAGGGTGGGACAGATAGATGTTGAGGGAAGGGGAGGGTGGGACAGATAGACGTTGAGGGAAGTGGGAGGGTGGGACAGCTAGACGTTGAGGGAAGGGGAGGGTGGGACAGATAGACGTTGAGGGAAGGGGAGGGTGGGACAGATAGATGTTGAAGGAAGGGGGAGGGTGGGACAGATAGACGTTGAGGGAAGGGGAGGGAGGGACAGATAGACATTGAGGGAAGGGGGAGGGTGGGGCAGATAGACATTGAGGGAAGGGGGAGGGTGGGACAGATAGACGTTGAGGGAACGGGAGGGTGGGGCAGATAGACGTTGAGGGAAGGGGAGGGTGGGACAGATAGACGTTGAGGGAAGGGGAGAGTGGGACAGATAGACGTTGAGGGGAAGGGGAGGGTGGGACAGATAGACGTTGAGGGAAGGGGAGGGTGGGACAGATAGACATTGAGGGAAGGGGAGGGTGGGACAGATAGACGTTGAGGGAAGGGGGAGGGAGGGACAGATAGACGTTGAGGGAAGGGGAGGGTGGGACAGATAGACGTTGAGGGAAGGGGAGGGAGGGACAGATAGACGTTGAGGGAAGGGGAGGGTGGGACAGATAGACGTTGAGGGAAGGGGAGGGAGGGACAGATAGACGTTGAGGGAAGGGGAGGGTGGGACAGATAGACGTTGAGGGAAGGGGAGGGAGGGACAGATAGACGTTGAGGGAAGGGGAGGGTGGGACAGATAGACGTTGAGGGAAGGGGAGGGAGGGACAGATAGACGTTGAGGGAAGAGGAGGGTGGGACAGATAGACGTTGAGGGAAGGGGAGGGTGGGACAGATAGACGTTGAGGGAAGGGGGAGGGTGGGACAGATAGACGTTGAGGGAAGGGGAGGGTGGGACAGATCGACGTTGAGGGAAGGGGAGGGTGGGACAGATAGATGTTGAGGGAAGGGGAGGGTGGGACAGATAGACGTTGAGGGAAGGGGAGGGTGGGACAGATAGACGTTGAGGGAAGGGGAGGGTGGGACAGATAGACGTTGAGGGAAGGGGAGGGTGGGACAGATAGACGTTGAGGGAAGGGGAGGGTGGGACAGATAGACGTTGAGGGAAGGGGAGGGTGGGACAGATAGACGTTGAGGGAAGGGGAGGGTGGGACTGGTTTGCCGCACGCTCCTTCCGCTGCCTGCGCTCGGTCTCTGCACGCAATTGGCGACGAGACTCGAGGGGCTCAGCGCCCTCCCGGATGCACTCCCTCCACTGAGGGTGGACTGGTCTTTGGGCCAGGGACTCCCAGGTGTGGGTGGGGGATGTTGCACTGTATCAGGGGAGGGGTGTGTCCCTTGTAACGTTCCCTCTGCCCCACCTTTGGCTCGTTGGCCGTGAAGGAGTTCCGAGTCGACACAACCCCTCCATGTCATGTGACGCCTTTAAACCCCGACCCGGCGAAAATCTATCCACCCGAAAGCCATACAGGGTATTGGTGAGGCCACACCTGGAGTACTGCGTGCACAGTTCTGCTCTCCGTATTTACCAAAGGACACACTTTGCTTTGGAGGCAGTTCAGAGAAGGTTCACTCGGTTGATTCCGGGGATGAGGGGGTTGACTTATGAGGAAAGGTTGAGGAGGTTGGGGCCTCTACTCATTGGAGTTCAGAAGAATGAGAGGTGATCTGATGGAGACGTATCAGATTATGAGGGGGGGGCTCGACAAGGTGGATGCAGAGAGGATGTTCCCACTGATGGGGGGAGACTAGAACTAGGGGGCATGGTCTTAGAATAAGGGGCCGCCCATTTAAAACTGAGATGAGGAGGAATTCCTTCTCTCGGAGGGTTGTAAATCTGTGGAACTCGCTGCCTCAGAGAGCTGTGGGAGCCGGGACATTGAATATATTTAAGGCAGAGATAGACAGTTCCTGAACCGATAAGGGGGCGGGCAGGGAAGTGGAGCTGTGTCCATGATCGGATCAGGCCATGATGGTATTAAATGGCGGAGCAGGTTCGAGGGGCCGTATGGCCCCCCTCCTGCTCCTGTTTCTGGTGTTCTGATGAACTAAATGCTGTGTCCTTGGTCAGACTTACCGAGCTCTGCTCAAAAGGGCAGAGGCTGTTGGCGTATGCGATGGGGAATTCAAGTGAGCCAATGCAATTGGCTGTTGTTTCATCAATTGTCCCAAGAAGTTATTGGGTGGTATTCCTTCGTGTGATCTCGCTCACCGGCAGCGAAGATCCAGTTGATTTTTGGCGATGCCACGTATCCGCAGTATGACTAAACCCGCCTGTTACCCACACTCCGTGACATCGCCCGTCTCCCGCCCTCCCTGCCTCAGCTCATCCACTGCTGAAGCCCTCACCCCTGCCTCTCGCTCCCCTCCAGACTCGAACGTTCCAACGTGCAGGGCTCCTGGCCAGCCTCCCACGTTCTACCCGACGTAAACTCGAGGTGATCCAAAACTCGGCTGTTCACCCCGTGTCCTAACTCACACCCAGTCCCACTCACCCATCACCCCCTGTGCTCACTGACCCAGTGTCCTAACTCGCACCCACTCCCACTCACCCATCACCCCCTGTGTCCCGTGTCCTAACTCACACCCAGTCCCGCTCACCCATCACCCCCTGTGCTCACTGACCCCGTGTCCTAACTCACACCCAGTCCCACTCACCCATCACCCCCTGTGCTCACTGACCCCGTGTCCTAACTCACACCCAGTCCCACTCACCCATCACCCCCTGTGCTCACTGACCCCGTGTCCTAACTCACACCCAGTCCCACTCACCCATCACCCCCTGTGCCCCGTGTCCTAACTCACACCCAGTCCCACTCACACATCACCTCCTGTGCTCACTGACCCCGTGTCCTAACTCACACCCAGTCCCACTCACCCATCACCCCCTGTGCCCCGTGTCCTAACTCACACCCAGTCCCACTCACCCATCACCCCCTGTGCTCACTGACCCCGTGTCCTAACTTACACCCAGTCCCACTCACCCATCACCCCCTGTGCTCACTGCCCCGTGTCCTAACTCACACCCAGTCCCACACACCCATCACCTCCTGTGCCCTGTGTCCTAACTCACACCCAGTCCCACTCACCATCACCCCCTGTGCTCACTGCCCCCGTGTCCTAACTCACACCCAGTCCCACTCACCCATCACCCCCTGTGCCCTGTGTCCTAACTCACACCCAGTCCCACTCACCCATTACCCCCTGTGCTCACTGCCCCGTGTCCTAACTCACACCCAGTCCCACTCACCCATCACCCCCTATGCTCACTGACCCGTGTCCTAACTCACACCCAGTCCCACTCACCCATCACCATCTGTGCCCCGTGTCCTAACTCACACCTGTCCCACTCACCCATCACCCCCTGTGCCCCGTGTCCTAACTCACACCCAGTCTCACTCACCCATCACCCCTGTGCCCCGTGTCCTAACTCACACCCAGTCCCACTCACCCATCACCCCCTGTGCTCACTGACCCCGTGTCCTAACTCACACCCAGTCCCACTCACCCATCACCCCCTGTGCTCACTGCCCCGTGTCCTAACTCACACCCAGTCCCACTCACCCATCACCCCCTGTGCCCCGTGTCCTAACTCACACCCAGTCCCACTCACCCATCACCCCCTGTGCTCACTGACCCCGTGTCCTAACTCACACCCAGTCCCATTCACCCATCACCCCCTGTGCTCACTGCCCCGTGTCCTAACTCACACCCAGTCCCATTCACCCATCACCCCCTGTGCTCACTGACCCCGTGTCCTAACTCACACCCAGTCCCACTCACCCATCACCCCCTGTGCCCCGTGTCCTAACTCACACCCAGTCCCACTCACCCATCACCCCCTGTGCCCCGTGTCCTAACTCACACCCAGTCCCACTCACCCATCACCCCCTGTGCCCTGTGTCCTAACTCACACCCAGTCCCACTCACCCATCACCCCCTGTGCCCCGTGTCCTAACTCACACCCAGTCCCACTCACCCATCACCCCCTGTGCTCACTGACCTATGGTTAAGCATCGCCTCGATTTCAAAATTCTCATCCTTGTTTTCAAATCCCTCCATGGTCCCTCGCCCCCTGCCTATCTCAGTAACCTCCTCCAGCCCTACACCCCTCCCTATCTCTGTAACCTCCTCCAGCCCTACACCCCTCCCTATCTCTGTAACCTCCTCCAGCCCCTACACCCCTCCCTATCTCTGTAACCCCCAGCCCCTACACCCCTCCCTATCTCTGTAACCTCCAGCCCCTACACCCCTCCCTATCTCTGTAACCTCCTCCAGCCCCTACACACCCTCCCTATCTCTGTAACCTCCAGCCCCTACACACCCTCCCTATCTCTGTAACCCCCTCCAGCCCCCACACAACCCCCCCCCGAGATGTCTGCGCCCCTCTAACTCCGCCCTCCCTGACCATCCCCGATTATAATCGCTCCACCATCGGTGGGCCGTGCCTTCTGTTGCCTGGTGCCCCGCAAGCTCTGGAACTCCCTCCCTAAACCTCTGCGCCTCTCTCGAACCTCTCCCTCCTCCTCCTCCTTCGAGACGCTCCTCGAAACCCGCCTCTTTGACCCAGCTTTTGGCCCTCCTGCGCTGGGCGTCACATGAATCAGTTTGGTCTGCAACGCTGCTGCCAAGCGACTTGGTAAACATTTGCCCACGTCGAGGGCGCGACCTAAATCAGGGGGTTTTGTCGTTGTTGAGGCCGAGTGTGATGTCTGCGCTCACCAAGCAACCCTCCCTCCGTCTCCCGTCAGGGCCACGAGCAAATCTATACGGTGAAAAAGTTGACGGAGAACAAGGTCACCTTGACACAGCTACGGCCTGCCACGGTCTATCTGCTGAAGGTTCGGGTGCAAACGCCCCTGGGGCCCGGAGACTTCAGCCCAGTCTACCAGTTCCAGACCCTGCCCCCAGGTAAGACCCAACCCAGCCCCGGCATCAATGCCGGTGATCTGGTTACCAAGTTTGCAAAGTGCTGCAGGACAGTGGGATAAAAGTTCACCGGGGGTTGGGGGTTAATGTATCAGCGCGGATCCAGCATTTTCCCAAGCACCAGTGAGCCCTGACTTTGGTGCTTGGGGAAAAAGTTGGAGTGCAACGTTAAAGAAGCAATAGCAGGACATTTGGAACAGCAAAGCTCGGTCAGGCAGAGTCAGCATGGGTTCGTGAAAAGGGGGAAGTCATGTTGGGCACAGTTGCGGGAGATCTTTGAGGATGCACCGGACAGGGTGGATAAAGGGGGAACCGGTGGATGTGGTGCATTTGGGACTTCCAGAAGACATTTGACAAGGTGCCACATGAAAGGTTATTGCACAAGATGAAAGTTCACGGGGGTTGGGGGGTTAATACATGAGCGTGGACAGAGGATTGGCTAATGAACAGAGAGTCGGGGGATGAATGGGTCATTCTCGGGTTGGCAATCAGTGAGCAGTGGGGTGCCGCAGGGATCAGTGCTGGGCCCCCAGCTATTTACAATCTGTATTAGCGACTTGGAGGAGGGGACCGAGTGTAATGTAACCAGGTGTGCTGACGATACAAAGATAGGAGGAAAAGCAATGTGTGAGGAGGACACAGAAAATCTGCAAAAGGACACCGACCGGGCTAAGTCAGCGGGCAAAAATTTGGCCGATGGAGCATAATGTGGAAAAGTGTGAGGTCACGCACTTTGGCAGACAAAAAACTCAAAGAGCAAGTTATTATGTAAACGGAGAAAGATTACAAAGTGCTGCAGTACAGCGGGACCTGGGGGTTACTTGTACATGAAACACAAAAGGTTAGTCTGCAGGTACAGCAAGTGATCAGGAAGGGCCAATGGTATCGTGGCCTTTATTGCAAAGGGGGATGGAGTATAAAAGCAGGGAAGTCTTGCTCCAGTTACACAGGGTATTGGTGAGGCCACACCTGGAGTACTGCGTGCACAGTTCTGCTCTCCGTGTTTACGAAAGGACGTACTTTGCTTTGGAGGCAGTTCAGAGAAGGTTCACTCGGTTGATTCCGGGGATGAGGGGAGGGTTGACTTATGAGGAAAGGTTGAGGAGGTTGGGCCTCTACTCATTGGAGTTCAGAAGAAGGAGAGGTGATCTGATGGAAACGTATCAGATTATGAGGGGGGGGCTTGACAAGGTGGATGCAGAGAGGATGTTCCCACTGATGGGGGGAGACTAGAACTAGGGGGCATAAGAACATAAGAATTAGGAACAGGAGTAGGGCCATCTAGCCCCTCGAGCCTGCTCCGCCATTCAACAAGATCATGGCTGATCTGGCCGTGGACTCAGCTCCACTTACCCGCCCGCTCCCCGTAACCCTTAATTCCCTTATTGGTTAAAAATCTATCTATCTGTGACTTGAATACATTCAATGAGCTAGCCTCAACTGCTTCCTTGGGCAGAGAATTCCACAGATTCACAACCCTCTGGGAGAAGAAATTCCTTCTCAACTCGGTTTTAAATTGGCTCCCCCCGTATTTTGAGGCTGTGCCCCCTAGTTCTAGTCTCCCCGACCAGTGGGAACAACCTCTCTGCCTCTATCTTGTCTATCCCTTTCATTATCTTAAATGTTTCTATAAGATCACCCCTCATCCTTCTGAACTCCAACGAGTAAAGACCCAGTCTACTCAATCTATCATCATAAGGTAACCCCCTCATCTCCGGAATCAGCCGAGTGAATCGTCTCTGTACCCCCTCCAAAGCCAGTATATCCTTCCTTAAGTAAGGTGACCAAAACTGCACGCAGTACTCCAGGTGCGGCCTCACCAATACCCTGTACAGTTGCAGCAGGACCTCCCTGCTTTTGTACTCCATCCCTCTCGCAATGAAGGCCAACATCCCATTCACCTTCCTGATCACCTGCTGCACCTGCAAACTAACTTTTTGGGATTCATGCACAAGGACCCCCAGGTCCCTCTGCACCGCAGCATGTTGTAATTTCTCCCCTTTCAAATAATATTCCCTTTTACTGTTTTTTTTCCCCAAGGTGGATGACCTCACACTTTCCGACATTGTATTCCATCTGCCAAACCTTAGCCCATTCGCTTAACCTATCTAAATCTCTTTGCAGCCTCTCTGTGTCCTCTACACAACCCGCTTTCCCACTAATCTTAGTGTCATCTGCAAATTTTGTTACACTGCACTCTGTCCCCTCTTCCAGGTCATCTATGTATATTGTAAACAGTTGTGGTCCCAGCACCGATCCCTGTGGCACACCACTAACCACCGATTTCCAACCCGAAAAGGACCCATTTATCCCGACTCTCTGCTTTCTGTTCGCCAGCCAATTCTCGATCCATGCTGACACATTTCCTCTGACTCCGCGTACCTTTATCTTCTGCAGTAACCTTTTGTGTGGCACCTTATCGAATGCCTTTTGGAAATCTAAATACATCACATCCATCGGTACACCTCTATCCACCATGCTCATTATATCCTCAAAGAATTCCAGTAAATTAGTTAAACATGATTTCCCCTTCATGAATCCATGTTGTGTCTGCTTGATTGCACTATTCCTATCTAGATGTCCCGCTATTTCTTCCTTAATCCTACCATTTAATGTGTGTTCCCTTGCCTTTGGAACAGAGGAGGCTGAGGGGAGACCTGATTGAGGTGTATAAAATTACGAGGGGTCTGGATAGAGTGGATAGGACGGACCTGTTTCCCTCGGCAGAGGGGTCAACAACCAGGGAGCACAGATTGAAAGTAACCCAAGGGTCACTGGACAGGGATCAGGAGCAGGAACCCGGGCTGATTCACACACCCCCCCTCCCTAACCCAGGGGTCACTGGACAGGGATCAGGAGCAGGAACCCGGGCTGATTCACCCCCCCTCCCTCCCTAACCCAGGGGTCACTGGACAGGGATCAGGAGCAGGAACCCGGGCTGATTCACACACCCCCCCTCCCTCCCTAACCCAGGGGTCACTGGACAGGGATCAGGAGCAGGAACCCGGGCTGATTCACACACCCCCCCCTCCTCCCTAACCCAGGGGTCACTGGACAGGGATCAGGAGCAGGAACCCGGGCTGATTCACACACCCGCCCCCCCTCCCTAACCCAGGGGTCACTGGACAGGGATCAGGAGCAGGAACCCGGGCTGATTCACACCCCCCTCCCTCCCTCCCTAACCCAGGGGTCACTGGACAGGGATCAGGAGCAGGAACCCGAGCTGATTCACACCCCCCCCCCTAACCCAGGGGTCACTGGACAGGGATCAGGAGCAGGAACCCGGGCTGATTCACACCCCCCCCCCCTAACCCAGGGGTCACTGGACAGGGATCAGGAGCAGGAACCCGGGCTGATTCACACCCTCCCCCCTCCCTCCCTAACCCAGGGGTCACTGGACAGGGATCAGGAGCAGGAACCCGGGCTGATTCACACACCCCCCCCCCTCCCTAACCCAAGGGTCACTGGACAGGGATCAGGAGCAGGAACCCGGGCTGATTCACACCCTCCCCCCTCCCTCCCTAACCCAGGGGTCACTGGACAGGGATCAGGAGCAGGAACCCGGGCTGATTCACACCCCCCCCCCCTAACCCAGGGGTCACTGGACAGGGATCAGGAGCAGGAACCCGGGCTGATTCACACCCTCCCCCCTCCCTCCCTAACCCAGGGGTCACTGGACAGGGATCAGGAGCAGGAACCCGGGCTGATTCACACACCCCTCCTCCCTCCCTAACCCAAGGGTCACTGGACAGGGATCAGGAGCAGGAACCCGGGCTGATTCACACACCCCCCCCCTAACCAATGAAGGATGGGGGCGATGGGCCGGGTTGGGGGGTTTGCGGAGACGGGGGAACTCGGGGGACCAGGTTGTGGATGAGTACTCAATAATCCCACTTTCCATTTCAGAGGAGAAAGGGTCTCCGAATCTCATCATCCTGTCCTGTGTGTTCGGTTCCCTCACAGTCATTGTGGTCCTCGCTGCCTTAGTCTGGGTCAGACACAGGTAAGGGACCTCGCTCTCTCTCACTCTCTCTCTCTGTCTCTCTTGCGCTCTCTCTCTCTCTCTCGCGCGCTCTCTCTCTCTGTCTCTCTTGCGCTCTCTCTCTCTCTCTCGCTGTCTCTCTCTCTCTCGCTGTCTCTCTCTCTCTATCTCTGTCTCTCTCGCTGAATCTCTCAATCTCTGTCTCTCCCCATTTCTCACTATCTCTCCATCGCTCTGTCTATCTCTCTCTCTCTCTCTCTGAATCACACCTTCTCTGTCTCTGTCTCTCTCTCTATGTCTGCATCTCTCTCTCGCAATCTCTCCTTTTCTCTCTCGCTGTATCTCTCCATCGCTCCACGTGTCTCTCAGATATCTCCCCGTCATCAAGGTTTGGGTCCATTGGGATTGTGTACGGAGGGAGTGAATGGGAAGGGGTTTGGGTCCATTGGGAATGTGTACGGGGGGAGTGAATGGGAAGGGGTTTGGGTCCATTGGGATTGTGTACAATGGGAGTGAATGGGAAGAGGTTTGGATCCACTGGGATTGTGTACAGTGGGAGTGAATGGGAAGGGGTTTGGGTCCATTGGGATTGTGTACGGTGGGAGTGAATGGGAAGGGGTTTGGGTCCATTGGGATTGTGTACAGTGGGAGTGAATGGGAAGTGGTTTGGATCCATTGGGATTGTGTACGGTGGGAGTGAATGGGAAGGGGTTTGGGTCCATTGGGATTGTGTACAGTGGGAGTGAATGGGAAGGGGTTTGTGTCCATTGGGATTGTGTACAGTGGGAGTGAATGGGAAGGGGTTTGGGTCCATTGGGATTGTGTACAGGAGGAGTGAATGGGAAGGGGTTTGGGTCCATTGGAATTGTGTACAGGGGGAGTGAATGGGAAGGGGTTTGGGTCCATTGGGATTGTGTACAGGGGGAGTGAATGGGAAGGGGTTTGGGTCCATTGGGATTGTGTACGGGGGGAGTGAATGGGAAGGGGTTTGGGTCCATTGGGATTGTGTACAGGGGGAGTGAATGGGAAGGGGTTTGGGTCCATTGGGATTGTGTACAGGGGGAGTGAATGGGAAGGGGTTTGGGTCCATTGGGATTGTGTACGCTGGGAGTGAATGGGAAGGGGTTTGTGTCCATTGGGATTGTGTACGGGGAGAGTGAATGGGAAGGGGTTTGGGTCCATTGGGATTGTGTACGGGGAGAGTGAATGGGAAGGGGTTTGGTTCCATTGGGATTGTGTACGGTGGGAGTGAATGGGAAGGGGTTTGGGTCCATTGGGATTGTGTACGGGGGAGTGAATGGGAAGGGGCTTGGGTCCATTGGGATTGTGTACGGGGGGAGTGAATGGGAAGGGGTTTGGGTCCATTGGGATTGTGTACGGGGAGAGTGAATGGGAAGGGGTTTGGGTCCATTGGGATTGTGTACGGGGAGAGTGAATGGGAAGGGGTTTGGGTCCATTGGGATTGTGTACAATGGGAGTGAATGGGAAGGGGTTTGGGTCCATTGGGATTGTGTATGGTGGGAGTGAATGGGAAGGGGTTTGGGTCCATTGGGATTGTGTACAGGGGGAGTGAATGGGAAGGGGTTTGGGTCCATTGGGATTGTGTACGGTGGGAGTGAATGGGAAGGGGTTTGGATCCATTGGGATTGTGTACAGGGGGAGTGAATGGGAAGGGGTTTGGGTCCATTGGGATTGTGTGAGTGGGGATTTGAACCTCGGTGCTTGTTGCCTTGTTTTGATGGCGTTGCTATGTCAATAGCTCGATGCCCACGCCCTCTCGTGTATACAGATCCTAATCCCATAATTAGAGTTACGAATGAATCACCTCCAACATGCTCCGTCCAATCAACGTTTCCACAAATGCTGTGGACTAGATTATCGTGTGTCTCACGCCTCAGTCAGCGGCCGTGGGGGAGGGGTGGTTTATGGGCGCGTACGAGATTACCGGCTGCCATTAACGCCCCGATGGAAAATTTGTTACAGCTTTAGCCGGGGTGCGAACCATTATCGCCTGCCAGCTGACCATCGCGCCGATCGTGACGTATTCCTGGGGTCGTAAACTGTTGTGCCCCCTTCGAGATAGCCTCCGAACACACGGAGTCAGTTCCCACATACAGGCTGACCGTGCCCAGCTCTGCCTCTCCAATGTCATGTATTCCACTGTCATTGTAACCCACGTATAAACTGACCTAAGTTGTACACCGTGAGAACACTGAGAACTCGGTGGTGAAACGGAGAGACATAGAAACAGAGACAATAGGTGCAGGAGTAGGCCATTCGGCCCTTCGAGCCTGCACCACCATTCAATGAGTTCATGGCTGAACATGCAACTTCAGTACCCCATTCCTGCTTTCTCGCCATACCCCTTGATCCCCCGAGTAGTAAGGACTTCATCTAACTCCCTTTTGAATATATTTAGTGAATTGGCCTCAACTACTTTCTGTGGTAGAGAATTCCACAGGTTCACCACTCTCTGGGTGAAGAAGTTCCTCCGCATCTCGGTCCTAAATGGCTTACCTCTTATCCTTAGACTGTGTGACCCCCCTGGTTCTGGACTTCCCCAACATCGGGAACATTCTTCCTGCATCTAACCTGTCCAGTCCCGTCAGAATTTTAAACCTTTCGATGAGGTCCCCTCTCATTCTTCTGAACTCCAGTGAATACAAGCCCAGTGGATCCAGTCTTTCTTGATAGGTCAGTCCCACCATCCCGGGAATCAGTCTGGTGAACCTTCGCTGCACTCCCTCAATAGCAAGAACGTCCTTCCTCAGATTAGGAGACCAAAACTGAACACAATGTCCAGGTGTGGCCTCACCAAGGCCCTGTACAACTGTAGCAACACCTCCCTGCCCCTGTACTCAAATCCCCTCGCTATGAAGGCCAACATGCCATTTGCTTTCTTCACCGCCTGCTGTACCTGCATGGCCAACCTTCAATGACTGATGTACCATGACACCCAGGTCTCGTTGCACCTCCCCTTTTCCTAATCTGTCACCATTCAGATAATAGTCTGTCTCTCTGTTTTTACCCCCAAAGTGGATAACCTCACATTTATCCACATTATACTGACATCTGCCATGCATTTGCCCACTCACCTAACCTATCCAAGTCACTCTGCAGCCTCATAGCATCCTCCTCGCAGCTCACACTGCCACCCAACTTAGTGTCATCCGCAAATTTGGAGATACTACATTTAATCCCCTCGTCTAAATCATTAATGTACAGTGTAAACAGCTGGGGCCCCAGCACAGAACCTTGCGGTACCCCACTAGTCACTGCCTGCCATTCTGAAAAGTACCCATTTACTCCTACTCTTTGCTTCCTGTCTGACAACCAGTTCTCAATCCACATCAGCACACTACCCCCAATCCCATGTGCTTTAACTCTGCACATTAATCTCTTGTGTGGGACCTTGTCGAAAGCCTTTTGAAAGTCCAAATATACCACATCAACTGGTTCTCCCCTCGTCCACTCTACTGGAAACATCCTCAAAAAATTCCAGAAGATTTGTCAAGCATGATTTCCCTTTCACAAATCCATGCTGACTTGGACCTATCATGTCACCTCTTTCCAAATGCGCTGCTGTGACATCCTCAATAATTGATTCCATCATTTTGCCCACTACCGAGGTCAGGCTGGGCGGACTTGTGGGAGACACTCCTAACCTGGACTTTCAGGTCTCCAAGGGGGAACTCCACCCACCTCCACCGCAGGAGGGCTTGGTAATGAAGGTGACTGGTCACAGAGTGACCACCTCTCTCCAGTACGGGCCACGTGTGCATTTGTCATGGTTTGTAAGGACATATCATTGGCGACGAGGAACTGGGATGTCCACCACGCGAGCGTGGCCACGAGCAGCACAGGCGAGAGGTCCGGTGTTGGGTGATGATCGGGACGATTTTATTGAGAGACGACAGCAATGTTTCGTCACTGAGGAACAGCCGACAAACGCAGGGCTCATCTCCCGCCGGGTTTGTCGATCCGGGACGTACTCCCTGATGAAGGACCTTCGAGCGCCACGAGAAGCCGGCGGGCAAGACGTTCGAAGAGCCCCGTCAGTTTGATCGGGGCACACCTTAAACCGCCGAGCAGCGTTGCCCACGGCCAGACACCGGTTTTACACGCACCGGCAGCGAGAAGGGCAAAGCGTTCCAGACTTGGTGCCAGATCCCCGGCGACCGGCAAGCCTCAATAAGTGTTCAGTTGCGTGCAGGGCGGAGATGCTGCCAGACTTTCTTTGTTGAGGGCATCGAGGGCGCGCTGGGGTCTTCAGGAAACCGATTGAGACCAAAAGACTTGACCCTGGAAGCGGCGGCTCTGATAGCCCAGACATTTATCGCAGGGGAGGAAGAGACCAGAATGATGCAGGACAAAAATCTTGGCTCAAATGCGGCAAACGACCAGGGAGTCAACATTGTTAACGCGGCACACAGTCCTCCAGGCAGACAAGGGGCAACCGGACATGGCCCGAGCCTGTCGTCGAACCCAAAGGGGGAATTCAACAGAGGCAATGGCTAGCTGAACGGCAATTCACGCCATCGCAAGGGACAATGCGGCCAGTAATGGGGCCGTCAACACCTGTTAATGGTGCGCTTAAGGAGAGTTTCAGAGCCGGTCAGAGACGATCGACTGGTAATGGGCCCTATTTGTTTCCAACAACGGCTCTTGCTGGAGGTGTGGAGGCAAACACCCAGCCAGAGCTCGCAGGTATCAGCGATACACCTGCGGAAATTCTCACTGACCACGTGTCCGCAGTATAACTAAACCCGCCTGTTAGCGACCCTCTGCAACATCGCCCGTCTCTCCCCCGCCCTCCACCCCGGCGTCAGCTCATCCCGTGCTGAAACCCTGGTCCGTTCCTTTGTTACCTCCGGACTTGACCATTCCAACGCACTCCTGGCCGGCCTCCCACGTTCTACCCGACGTAAACTCGAGGTGATCCGAAACTCGGCTGTTCACCCCGTGTCCTAACTCTCACCCAGTCCCGCTCACCCATCACCCCCTGTGCCCCGTGTCCTAACTCACACCCAGTCCCACTCACCCATCACCCCCTGTGCCCCGTGTCCGAACTCACACCCAGTCCCACTCACCCATCACCCCCTGTGCCCCGTGTCCTAACTCACACCCAGTCCCACTCACCCATCACCCCCTGTGCCCCGTGTCCTAACTCACACCCAGTCCCACTCACCCATCACCCCCTGTGCTCGCTGACCCCGTGTCCTAACTCACACCCAGTCCCACTCACCCATCACCCCCTGTGCTCACTGACCCCGTGTCTTAACTCACACCCAGTCCCACTCACCCATCACCCCCTGTGCCCCGTGTCCTAACTCACACCCAGTCCCGCTCACCCATCAGCCCCTGTGCCCCGTGTCCTAACTCACATCGAGTCCCACTCACCCATCACCCCCTGTGCCCCGTGTCCTAACTCACACCCAGTCCCACTCACCCATCACCCCCTGTGCTCACTGACCCCGTGTCCTAACTCACACCCAGTCCCACTCACCCATCACCCCCTGTGCTCACTGACCCCATGTCCTAACTCACACCCAGTCCCACTCACCCATCACCCCCTGTGCTCACTGACCCCGTGTCCTAACTCACACCCAGTCCCACTCACCCATCACCCCCTGTGCTCACTGACCCCGTGTCCTAACTCACACCCAGTCCCACTCACCCATCACCCCCTGTGCTCACTGACCCCATGTCCTAACTCACACCCAGTCCCACTCACCCATCACCCCCTGTGCTCACTGACCCCGTGTCCTAACTCACACACAGTCCCACTCACCCATCACCCCCTGTGCTCACTGACCCCGTGTCCTAACTCACACCCAGTCCCACTCACCCATCACCCCCTGTGCTCACTGACCCCGTGTCCTAACTCACACCCAGTCCCACTCACCCATCACCCCCTGTGCTCACTGACCCCGTGTCCTAACTCACACCCAGTCCCACTCACCCATCACCCCCTGTGCTCACTGACCCTGTGTCCTAACTCACACCCAGTCCCACTCACCCATCACCCCCTGTGCTCACTGACCCCGTGTCCTAACTCACACCCAGTCCCACTCACCCATCACCCCCTGTGCTCACTGACCCCGTGTCCTAACTCACACCCAGTCCCACTCACCCATCACCCCCTGTGCTCACTGACCCCGTGTCATAACTCACACCCAGTCCCGCTCACCCATCACCCCCTGTGCTCACTGACCCCGTGTCCTAACTCACACCCAGTCCCACTCACCCATCACCC
The DNA here is from genome assembly GCF_044704955.1 of Pristiophorus japonicus. Classification (NCBI taxonomy): domain Eukaryota; kingdom Metazoa; phylum Chordata; class Chondrichthyes; family Pristiophoridae; genus Pristiophorus; species Pristiophorus japonicus. The sequence goes on from NW_027254491.1 coordinate 330,546, forward strand.
CCTGTGCTCACTGACCCACATTGGCTCGCAGTTAAGCAACGCCTCGATTTCAAAATTCTCCATCCTTGTTTACAAATTCCTCCATGGCCCATACACCCCTCCCTATCTCTGTAACCCCCTCCAGCCCCTACACCCCTCCCTATCTCTGTAACCCCCTCCAGCCCCTACACCCCTCCCTATCTCTGTAACCTCCAACCCCTACACCCCTCCCTATCTCTGTAACCTCCTCCAGCCCATACGCCCCTCCCTATCTCTGTACCCTCCTCCAGCCCCTACACCCCTCTCTATCTCTGTAACCTCCTCCAGCCCGTACACCCCTCCCTATCTCTGTAACCTCCTCCAGCCCCTACACCCCTCCCTATCTCTGTAACCTCCAGCCCCTACACCCCTCCCGATCTCTGTAACCTCCTCCAGCCCCTACACTCCTCCCTATCTCTGTAATCTCCTCCAGCCCCTACACCCCTCCCTATCTCTGTAACCTCCAGCCCCTACACCCCTCCCTTTCTCTGTAACCTCCTCCAGCCCCTACACCCCTCCCTATCTCTGTAACCTCCAGCCCCTACATCCCTTCCTATTTCTGTAACCTCCTCCAGCCCCTACACCCCCTCCCTATCTCTGTAACCTCCTCCAGCCCCTACACCCCTCCCTATCTCTGTAACCTCCTCCAGCCCCGACACCCCTCCCTATCTCTGTAACCTCCGGCCCTACACCCCTCCCTATCTCTGTAACCTCCTCCAGCCCCTACACCCCTCCCTATCTCTGTAGCCTCCAACCCCTACACCCCTCCCTATCTCTGTAACCTCCTCCAGCCCCTACACGCCTCCCTATCTCTGTAACCTCCTCCAGCCCCTACACCCCTCCCTATCTCTGTAACCTCCAGCCCCTACACCCCTCCCTATCTCTGTAACCTCCAGACCCTACACCCCTCCCTATCTCTGTAGCCTCCAACCCCTACACCCCTCCCTATCTCTGTAACCCCCTCCAGCCCCTACACCCCTCCCTATCTCTGTAACCTCCAGCCCCGACACACCTCCCTATCTCTGTAACCTCCAGCCCCTACACCCCTCCCGATCTCTGTAACCTCCTCCAGCCCCTACACTCCTCCCTATCTCTGTAATCTCCTCCAGCCCCTACACCCCTCCCTATCTCTGTAACCTCCAGCCCCTACACCCCTCCCTTTCTCTGTAACCTCCTCCAGCCCCTACACCCCTCCCTATCTCTGTAACCTCCAGCCCCTACATCCCTTCCTATTTCTGTAACCTCCTCCAGCCCCTACACCCCCTCCCTATCTCTGTAACCTCCTCCAGCCCCTACACCCCTCCCTATCTCTGTAACCTCCTCCAGCCCCGACACCCCTCCCTATCTCTGTAACCTCCTCCAGCCCCTACACCCCTCCCTATCTCTGTAACCTCCAGCCCCTACATCCCTTCCTATTTCTGTAACCTCCTCCAGCCCCTACACCCCCTCCCTATCTCTGTAACCTCCTCCAGCCCCTACACCCCTCCCTATCTCTGTAACCTCCTCCAGCCCCGACACCCCTCCCTATCTCTGTAACCTCCGGCCCTACACCCCTCCCTATCTCTGTAACCTCCTCCAGCCCCTACACCCCTCCCTATCTCTGTAGCCTCCAACCCCTACACCCCTCCCTATCTCTGTAACCTCCTCCAGCCCCTACACCCCTCCCTATCTCTGTAACCTCCTCCAGCCCCTACACCCCTCCCTATCTCTGTAACCTCCAGCCCCTACACCCCTCCCTATCTCTGTAACCTCCAGACCCTACACCCCTCCCTATCTCTGTAGCCTCCAACCCCTACACCCCTCCCTATCTCTGTAACCCCTCCAGCTCCTACACCCCTCCCTATCTCTGTAACCCCTCCAGCCCCCACAAGCCCCCCGAGATGTCTGCACTCCTATAACTTTGCCCTCCCTGACCATCCCTGATTACAATCGCTCCACCATCGGTGGGCCGTGCCTTCTGTTGCCTGGTGCCCCCAAGCCCTGGAACTCCCTCCCTAAACCTCTCCGCCTCTCTCGAACCTCTCTCCTCCTCCTTCGAGGCGCTCCTTGAACCCCGCCTCTTGCAGCAAGCTCTGGTCTCGGTGTCAGAATGCTGTGTTTGGTCTTGTTACGCTGCCAGGCAGAAGCTTGGCACATTTCAAGTTATGCAAATGCAAGTGATTATTCATCATAAAAATCGGGAGCCACTTAAAGGGGACACGACGCGGTTCCCCCTCGGAGGCCACAGTCGGAGGCAATGTTGGCACGCGGTGCGCGAGAGTCAGTGTGACCAGCTTGGGGGCTGACACAGACACCACTCCGGCTTGGAAAACCGGAGTTCTGGTAAACTTTAACCGGCTGGGTTACTGCTCCGTGCACCGGGCGAACTCGCGTTATCCGCCTCCCCTCCCCCAGCTCCGCGACCGATTTCTGGGG
>NW_027254495.1:0-20000 GCF_044704955.1 Pristiophorus japonicus
CCTTTGTCCATTTCCTCCTCATCTCTCTCTCTCTCCTCCCCCTTTCTCTCTCCCCTTCCCCCCCTCTCTCCCTTCCTCCCTCTCTCTCTCCTTCGCTCACTCTCCCTCCTCTCCCCTTCCCCCATTCACCCTCCACCCTCTCCCCTTCCCTCGGTATCTCTCCCCTTTCCCCCTCTCCCCTCTTCCCTTCCCCCTCTCTCTCCCCTTCCCCCTCTCTCTTCCCTTCCCCCAGCTCTCTCTCTCCCCTTCCACTGTCACTCACTCCTTCCCCTCTCCCTTTTCATTTTCTCCCCCACTCTCTCCCTCCCCTCCCCTGTCTCCACTCTTCTCACCCCCTCCCACCTCCCTTTCTCTCCTTCCCTCGCTCTCGCTCTCCCCTTTCCCATCAGACTCTCCCCCTCCCCCTCTTGTCCATTCCCCCCTCTCTCCCCTTCTCCCTCTCTCCTCTTCCCCCCTCTCTCTCCCCTTCCCCTCCCTCTCTTTCTCCTCCCCCTCTCTCTCTCACTCCTTCCACTATCTATTTTCCCTTCCACTCTCTTTCCTGCTCCTTCCCCTGTCTTTCCCAGAGCAGGTGGCTCCATAGCTCAGGGGTTGAAGCAATGGTCTAGTAAACCAAGGGTCGTGGGATTAAATCTCACTGGGGCCTAATTTAGTATTTAAGTACCTGTCTCTCATTCCTTCCTCCCTTTTCTTTCAGGTTCTCCCCCTCTCCGCCCTCCCCCCCTCTCTCTCTCACTCCATCCCCCTCTCCCCCCTGAACATCTCTTTCCGCTTCCTCCCTTTCTCTCCCCTTACCCTCCTCTCTCTCACTCTCTATTCCCTCCCTCCTCTCTCTCTCCTTTCCCTTTCCTTTCAGATTCTTCCCTTCTCCCCCTCTCTCCCCTTCCCCTCTCTTTCCGTTCCCCATCTCTCTCCCCTTCCCCTTCCCTCTTTCCTACTCCTTCCCTTCTCTCTCCCCCCTTCTACATTCTACATTCTCCCCACCTCCCCATCTCCCCTTCCCCTCCCTGTCTCCCCTTCCCCCTCTCTCACTCCTTTCCCTCTCTTCCCTTCCCCTTCACTTCTCTCCTCTCCCCCTGTCTCACTCCCCTTCTGCTCCCTCCTCTTCTTCACTCTTTTTCACTCCTTCCCCCTTTCTTCCCTTCACCTCTCTTTCCCCGTCCCTCTCTCTCTCCACTGCCCCTCTCTCTTTCTCCTAATCTACCCTTCCCTCTCTCTCTCATTCCTTCACCACTCTCTCCCGTTCCTCTCCCTCTCTCTTCCCTTCCACTCTCTCTCACTCCTTCCACTCTCGCTCTCCCCTTCCCCTCTCACTTCTGCCTTGTCTCCCTTCCCCTCTCTTTCCTGGTCCTTCCACTGTCATCATTAAAGCATGTGGCTCCATAGCTCAGGGGTTAGAGCTCTGGTCTTGTAAACCAGGGGTTGTGAGTTTAAATCTCACTGGGGCTTCCTCAAAATTAGTTTAGTATTTAAATATGCATCTCTCTCTTCTGCCTCTGGCTTTTCACTTTTCCCTTTCCTTTCAGACTCCCCCTTCTCCCTCTCTCTCTCTCTCCCTTTCCCCTCTGTTTCCTCTCCTTGCCCCCCTCCCCACCTCCCCCCTCTCTCTCCCCCCATCATAAAAGGTTTATAAAACAACATCACTTTGTTCACAGTACTTGTAGCAGCACTTGTGTGCTGAGAGATTTGCTTAGTATTGTCACTGGTGGCAATAAACACCCGGGCTATCGCTATGGCCTTACTCAAGGTTGGGGTCTCTACAGTCAAAAGTTTGCGAAGTACAGTTTCGTGGCCAATGCCAAGTACAAAGAAGTCCTTGAGCATGTGCTCCAAATGTCCTTCAAAATTTGCAATGTCCTGCAAGGCCCCTTAGCTCGGTGACATAGCTTGTCACTTCCTGGCCTTCAGACCTCTTGTACGTGTAGAACCGATACCTCGCCATCAGAACACTTTCCTTCGGGTTCCGATGCTCCCGGACCAGTGTGCACAACTCATCGTACGATTTCTCTGTGGGTTTCGCTGGAGCAAGCAGGTTTTTCATGAGGCCATACGTTGGTGCCCTGCAAACGGTGAGGAGAATCGCCCTTCGTTTGGCAGCGTTCGTTTCTCCTTCCATCTCGTTGGCCACGAAGTATTGGTCGAGTCGCTCCACGAAGGTTTCCCAATCATCTCCCTCCGAAAATTTCTCCAGGATGCCCACTGTTCTCTGCATCGTTGGGTTCGTCATCTGTATCTCGTCGCCAGTTGTTGTGTATGAATAAAGAGTCTGACCAGATACTGCGGGCTCAAAGCAAAGTGTGACCTTAGTCTTTTATTACAGGTCTCCAGAGTGCCTCTCCAGCCTGTGAGGCCTCCTTAAGTACAGGTGCTCCCAAGGGATTGTGGGATCCCTAGGGACTCCAGGGGATGAGCCCTCTGGTGGTTACACAAGGTATTTATAGGTTTACATATATAAACCCCATCATGACCCGTTCTACATCTTTTTACCCCTCTCTCCCTTTCCCACCATCTTGCTTTCCCCGTCTCTCACTCATTCCCCTCTCTCACTCTCTCCCATCTCCCTCGCCTCACCCTCTCACCTTCCCCCCTCTCCCTCTCTCCCCTACCCACTCTCTCCACCCTCTCTCCCCTTCTCTCTCTCCCTTCCCCATCACAACCCATTCTACATCTTTATTTCCCTCTCCCCCCTTCCCCCTCCCTCACTTCACCCCTCTACTTTCATTCTTTCCTCACTCCTTCCCTCTCCCTCCCCCTCCCCTTCCCCTCTCTTTCCCCCTTCCCCTCTCACTCCCGTCTTCCCACTCTCCCCCTGCTCCTCTCTCCTCCCTCTCATTCCTTCCCCTCTTGCTCCCCTTCCCCTCCCTCTCTCTCCCATACCCCTCTCTCTTCCTCCCTGTCTCACCTTCCCTCTCTCACTCCATCCACTCTCTCTCCCCTTCCCCCTCTTTCTCGAACTCCTTCCCCATTCGTTCCCCTTCCCCTCTCTCTCTCCCTTCCCCCTCTCTCTCACTCCTTCGACTCGCTCTTTTCCCTTCCCCTCTCTTTCCTGCTCCTTCCCCTGGTTGTACCAGAGCAGGTGGCTCCATAGCTCAGCGGTTAGAGCACTAGCCTAGTGAACAGGGGTCGTGAGTTCAAATCTCACTTGGGCTGACTCAAAATTAGTTCAGTGTTTTAGTTCATCGTCAACTAACAAGGGCTTTAATTATAAATATTAAACAGCTCTGAGACTGACCCTGGAACAAAAGGTTCTCCTTTCCCGTCCTTTTCTCTTCTCCAACTTTCCCCATCACGACACGTTCTGTCTCTTTTCCCTTCCCCTTCCCCCTCCCTCTCACATCTTCCTCTCTCTCAAACATTCTCTCTCTCTCCTTTGTCCATTTCCTCCTCATCTCTCTCTCTCTCCTCCCCCTTTCTCTCTCCCCTTCCCCCCCTCTCTCCCTTCCTCCCTCTCTCTCTCCTTCGCTCACTCTCCCTCCTCTCCCCTTCCCCCATTCACCCTCCACCCTCTCCCCTTCCCTCGGTATCTCTCCCCTTTCCCCCTCTCCCCTCTTCCCTTCCCCCTCTCTCTCCCCTTCCCCCTCTCTCTTCCCTTCCCCCAGCTCTCTCTCTCCCCTTCCACTGTCACTCACTCCTTCCCCTCTCCCTTTTCATTTTCTCCCCCACTCTCTCCCTCCCCTCCCCTGTCTCCACTCTTCTCACCCCCTCCCACCTCCCTTTCTCTCCTTCCCTCGCTCTCGCTCTCCCCTTTCCCATCAGACTCTCCCCCTCCCCCTCTTGTCCATTCCCCCCTCTCTCCCCTTCTCCCTCTCTCCTCTTCCCCCCTCTCTCTCCCCTTCCCCTCCCTCTCTTTCTCCTCCCCCTCTCTCTCTCACTCCTTCCACTATCTATTTTCCCTTCCACTCTCTTTCCTGCTCCTTCCCCTGTCTTTCCCAGAGCAGGTGGCTCCATAGCTCAGGGGTTGAAGCAATGGTCTAGTAAACCAAGGGTCGTGGGATTAAATCTCACTGGGGCCTAATTTAGTATTTAAGTACCTGTCTCTCATTCCTTCCTCCCTTTTCTTTCAGGTTCTCCCCCTCTCCGCCCTCCCCCCCTCTCTCTCTCACTCCATCCCCCTCTCCCCCCTGAACATCTCTTTCCGCTTCCTCCCTTTCTCTCCCCTTACCCTCCTCTCTCTCACTCTCTATTCCCTCCCTCCTCTCTCTCTCCTTTCCCTTTCCTTTCAGATTCTTCCCTTCTCCCCCTCTCTCCCCTTCCCCTCTCTTTCCGTTCCCCATCTCTCTCCCCTTCCCCTTCCCTCTTTCCTACTCCTTCCCTTCTCTCTCCCCCCTTCTACATTCTACATTCTCCCCACCTCCCCATCTCCCCTTCCCCTCCCTGTCTCCCCTTCCCCCTCTCTCACTCCTTTCCCTCTCTTCCCTTCCCCTTCACTTCTCTCCTCTCCCCCTGTCTCACTCCCCTTCTGCTCCCTCCTCTTCTTCACTCTTTTTCACTCCTTCCCCCTTTCTTCCCTTCACCTCTCTTTCCCCGTCCCTCTCTCTCTCCACTGCCCCTCTCTCTTTCTCCTAATCTACCCTTCCCTCTCTCTCTCATTCCTTCACCACTCTCTCCCGTTCCTCTCCCTCTCTCTTCCCTTCCACTCTCTCTCACTCCTTCCACTCTCGCTCTCCCCTTCCCCTCTCACTTCTGCCTTGTCTCCCTTCCCCTCTCTTTCCTGGTCCTTCCACTGTCATCATTAAAGCATGTGGCTCCATAGCTCAGGGGTTAGAGCTCTGGTCTTGTAAACCAGGGGTTGTGAGTTTAAATCTCACTGGGGCTTCCTCAAAATTAGTTTAGTATTTAAATATGCATCTCTCTCTTCTGCCTCTGGCTTTTCACTTTTCCCTTTCCTTTCAGACTCCCCCTTCTCCCTCTCTCTCTCTCTCCCTTTCCCCTCTGTTTCCTCTCCTTGCCCCCCTCCCCACCTCCCCCCTCTCTCTCCCCCCATCATAAAAGGTTTATAAAACAACATCACTTTGTTCACAGTACTTGTAGCAGCACTTGTGTGCTGAGAGATTTGCTTAGTATTGTCACTGGTGGCAATAAACACCCGGGCTATCGCTATGGCCTTACTCAAGGTTGGGGTCTCTACAGTCAAAAGTTTGCGAAGTACAGTTTCGTGGCCAATGCCAAGTACAAAGAAGTCCTTGAGCATGTGCTCCAAATGTCCTTCAAAATTTGCAATGTCCTGCAAGGCCCCTTAGCTCGGTGACATAGCTTGTCACTTCCTGGCCTTCAGACCTCTTGTACGTGTAGAACCGATACCTCACCATCAGAACACTTTCCTTCGGGTTCCGATGCTCCCGGACCAGTGTGCACAACTCATCGTACGATTTCTCTGTGGGTTTCGCTGGAGCAAGCAGGTTTTTCATGAGGCCATACGTTGGTGCCCTGCAAACGGTGAGGAGAATCGCCCTTCGTTTGGCAGCGTTCGTTTCTCCTTCCATCTCGTTGGCCACGAAGTATTGGTCGAGTCGCTCCACGAAGGTTTCCCAATCATCTCCCTCCAAAAATTTCTCCAGGATGCCCACTGTTCTCTGCATCGTTGGGTTCGTCATCTGTATCTCGTCGCCAGTTGTTGTGTATGAATAAAGAGTCTGACCAGATACTGCGGGCTCAAAGCAAAGTGTGACCTTAGTCTTTTATTACAGGTCTCCAGAGTGCCTCTCCAGCCTGTGAGGCCTCCTTAAGTACAGGTGCTCCCAAGGGATTGTGGGATCCCTAGGGACTCCAGGGGATGAGCCCTCTGGTGGTTACACAAGGTATTTATAGGTTTACATATATAAACCCCATCATGACCCGTTCTACATCTTTTTACCCCTCTCTCCCTTTCCCACCATCTTGCTTTCCCCGTCTCTCACTCATTCCCCTCTCTCACTCTCTCCCATCTCCCTCGCCTCACCCTCTCACCTTCCCCCCTCTCCCTCTCTCCCCTACCCACTCTCTCCACCCTCTCTCCCCTTCTCTCTCTCCCTTCCCCATCACAACCCATTCTACATCTTTATTTCCCTCTCCCCCCTTCCCCCTCCCTCACTTCACCCTCTCTACTTTCATTCTTTCCTCACTCCTTCCCTCTCCCTCCCCCTCCCCTTCCCCTCTCTTTCCCCCTTCCCCTCTCACTCCCGTCTTCCCACTCTCCCCCTGCTCCTCTCTCCTCCCTCTCATTCCTTCCCCTCTTGCTCCCCTTCCCCTCCCTCTCTCTCCCATACCCCTCTCTCTTCCTCCCTGTCTCACCTTCCCTCTCTCACTCCATCCACTCTCTCTCCCCTTCCCCCTCTTTCTCGAACTCCTTCCCCATTCGTTCCCCTTCCCCTCTCTCTCCCCTTCCCCCTCTCTCTCACTCCTTCGACTCGCTCTTTTCCCTTCCCCTCTCTTTCCTGCTCCTTCCCCTGGTTGTACCAGAGCAGGTGGCTCCATAGCTCAGCGGTTAGAGCACTAGCCTAGTGAACAGGGGTCGTGAGTTCAAATCTCACTTGGGCTGACTCAAAATTAGTTCAGTGTTTTAGTTCATCGTCAACTAACAAGGGCTTTAATTATAAATATTAAACAGCTCTGAGACTGACCCTGGAACAAAAGGTTCTCCTTTCCCGTCCTTTTCTCTTCTCCAACTTTCCCCATCACGACACGTTCTGTCTCTTTTCCCTTCCCCTTCCCCCTCCCTCTCACATCTTCCTCTCTCTCAAACATTCTCTCTCTCTCCTTTGTCCATTTCCTCCTCATCTCTCTCTCTCTCCTCCCCCTTTCTCTCTCCCCTTCCCCCCCTCTCTCCCTTCCTCCCTCTCTCTCTCCTTCGCTCACTCTCCCTCCTCTCCCCTTCCCCCATTCACCCTCCACCCTCTCCCCTTCCCTCGGTATCTCTCCCCTTTCCCCCTCTCCCCTCTTCCCTTCCCCCTCTCTCTCCCCTTCCCCCTCTCTCTTCCCTTCCCCCAGCTCTCTCTCTCCCCTTCCACTGTCACTCACTCCTTCCCCTCTCCCTTTTCATTTTCTCCCCCACTCTCTCCCTCCCCTCCCCTGTCTCCACTCTTCTCACCCCCTCCCACCTCCCTTTCTCTCCTTCCCTCGCTCTCGCTCTCCCCTTTCCCATCAGACTCTCCCCCTCCCCCTCTTGTCCATTCCCCCCTCTCTCCCCTTCTCCCTCTCTCCTCTTCCCCCCTCTCTCTCCCCTTCCCCTCCCTCTCTTTCTCCTCCCCCTCTCTCTCTCACTCCTTCCACTATCTATTTTCCCTTCCACTCTCTTTCCTGCTCCTTCCCCTGTCTTTCCCAGAGCAGGTGGCTCCATAGCTCAGGGGTTGAAGCAATGGTCTAGTAAACCAAGGGTCGTGGGATTAAATCTCACTGGGGCCTAATTTAGTATTTAAGTACCTGTCTCTCATTCCTTCCTCCCTTTTCTTTCAGGTTCTCCCCCTCTCCGCCCTCCCCCCCTCTCTCTCTCACTCCATCCCCCTCTCCCCCCTGAACATCTCTTTCCGCTTCCTCCCTTTCTCTCCCCTTACCCTCCTCTCTCTCACTCTCTATTCCCTCCCTCCTCTCTCTCTCCTTTCCCTTTCCTTTCAGATTCTTCCCTTCTCCCCCTCTCTCCCCTTCCCCTCTCTTTCCGTTCCCCATCTCTCTCCCCTTCCCCTTCCCTCTTTCCTACTCCTTCCCTTCTCTCTCCCCCCTTCTACATTCTACATTCTCCCCACCTCCCCATCTCCCCTTCCCCTCCCTGTCTCCCCTTCCCCCTCTCTCACTCCTTTCCCTCTCTTCCCTTCCCCTTCACTTCTCTCCTCTCCCCCTGTCTCACTCCCCTTCTGCTCCCTCCTCTTCTTCACTCTTTTTCACTCCTTCCCCCTTTCTTCCCTTCACCTCTCTTTCCCCGTCCCTCTCTCTCTCCACTGCCCCTCTCTCTTTCTCCTAATCTACCCTTCCCTCTCTCTCTCATTCCTTCACCACTCTCTCCCGTTCCTCTCCCTCTCTCTTCCCTTCCACTCTCTCTCACTCCTTCCACTCTCGCTCTCCCCTTCCCCTCTCACTTCTGCCTTGTCTCCCTTCCCCTCTCTTTCCTGGTCCTTCCACTGTCATCATTAAAGCATGTGGCTCCATAGCTCAGGGGTTAGAGCTCTGGTCTTGTAAACCAGGGGTTGTGAGTTTAAATCTCACTGGGGCTTCCTCAAAATTAGTTTAGTATTTAAATATGCATCTCTCTCTTCTGCCTCTGGCTTTTCACTTTTCCCTTTCCTTTCAGACTCCCCCTTCTCCCTCTCTCTCTCTCTCCCTTTCCCCTCTGTTTCCTCTCCTTGCCCCCCTCCCCACCTCCCCCCTCTCTCTCCCCCCATCATAAAAGGTTTATAAAACAACATCACTTTGTTCACAGTACTTGTAGCAGCACTTGTGTGCTGAGAGATTTGCTTAGTATTGTCACTGGTGGCAATAAACACCCGGGCTATCGCTATGGCCTTACTCAAGGTTGGGGTCTCTACAGTCAAAAGTTTGCGAAGTACAGTTTCGTGGCCAATGCCAAGTACAAAGAAGTCCTTGAGCATGTGCTCCAAATGTCCTTCAAAATTTGCAATGTCCTGCAAGGCCCCTTAGCTCGGTGACATAGCTTGCCACTTCCTGGCCTTCAGACCTCTTGTACGTGTAGAACCGATACCTCGCCATCAGAACACTTTCCTTCGGGTTCCGGTGCTCCCGGACCAGTGTGCACAACTCATCGTACGATTTCTCTGTGGGTTTCGCTGGAGCAAGCAGGTTTTTCATGAGGCCATACGTTGGTGCCCTGCAAACGGTGAGGAGAATCTCCCTTCGTTTGGCAGCGTTCGTTTCTCCTTCCATCTCGTTGGCCACGAAGTATTGGTCGAGTCGCTCCACGAAGGTTTCCCAATCATCTCCCTCCGAAAATTTCTCCAGGATGCCCACTGTTCTCTGCATCGTTGGGTTCGTCATCTGTATCTCGTCGCCAGTTGTTGTGTATGAATAAAGAGTCTGACCAGATACTGCGGGCTCAAAGCAAAGTGTGACCTTAGTCTTTTATTACAGGTCTCCAGAGTGCCTCTCCAGCCTGTGAGGCCTCCTTAAGTACAGGTGCTCCCAAGGGATTGTGGGATCCCTAGGGACTCCAGGGGATGAGCCCTCTGGTGGTTACACAAGGTATTTATAGGTTTACATATATAAACCCCATCATGACCCGTTCTACATCTTTTTACCCCTCTCTCCCTTTCCCACCATCTTGCTTTCCCCGTCTCTCACTCATTCCCCTCTCTCACTCTCTCCCATCTCCCTCGCCTCACCCTCTCACCTTCCCCCCTCTCCCTCTCTCCCCTACCCACTCTCTCCACCCTCTCTCCCCTTCTCTCTCTCCCTTCCCCATCACAACCCATTCTACATCTTTATTTCCCTCTCCCCCCTTCCCCCTCCCTCACTTCACCCTCTCTACTTTCATTCTTTCCTCACTCCTTCCCTCTCCCTCCCCCTCCCCTTCCCCTCTCTTTCCCCCTTCCCCTCTCACTCCCGTCTTCCCACTCTCCCCCTGCTCCTCTCTCCTCCCTCTCATTCCTTCCCCTCTTGCTCCCCTTCCCCTCCCTCTCTCTCCCATACCCCTCTCTCTTCCTCCCTGTCTCACCTTCCCTCTCTCACTCCATCCACTCTCTCTCCCCTTCCCCCTCTTTCTCGAACTCCTTCCCCATTCGTTCCCCTTCCCCTCTCTCTCCCCTTCTCCCTCTCTCTCACTCCTTCGACTCGCTCTTTTCCCTTCCCCTCTCTTTCCTGCTCCTTCCCCTGGTTGTACCAGAGCAGGTGGCTCCATAGCTCAGCGGTTAGAGCACTAGCCTAGTGAACAGGGGTCGTGAGTTCAAATCTCACTTGGGCTGACTCAAAATTAGTTCAGTGTTTTAGTTCATCGTCAACTAACAAGGGCTTTAATTATAAATATTAAACAGCTCTGAGACTGACCCTGGAACAAAAGGTTCTCCTTTCCCGTCCTTTTCTCTTCTCCAACTTTCCCCATCACGACACGTTCTGTCTCTTTTCCCTTCCCCTTCCCCCTCCCTCTCACATCTTCCTCTCTCTCAAACATTCTCTCTCTCTCCTTTGTCCATTTCCTCCTCATCTCTCTCTCTCTCCTCCCCCTTTCTCTCTCCCCTTCCCCCCCTCTCTCCCTTCCTCCCTCTCTCTCTCCTTCGCTCACTCTCCCTCCTCTCCCCTTCCCCCATTCACCCTCCACCCTCTCCCCTTCCCTCGGTATCTCTCCCCTTTCCCCCTCTCCCCTCTTCCCTTCCCCCTCTCTCTCCCCTTCCCCCTCTCTCTTCCCTTCCCCCAGCTCTCTCTCTCCCCTTCCACTGTCACTCACTCCTTCCCCTCTCCCTTTTCATTTTCTCCCCCACTCTCTCCCTCCCCTCCCCTGTCTCCACTCTTCTCACCCCCTCCCACCTCCCTTTCTCTCCTTCCCTCGCTCTCGCTCTCCCCTTTCCCATCAGACTCTCCCCCTCCCCCTCTTGTCCATTCCCCCCTCTCTCCCCTTCTCCCTCTCTCCTCTTCCCCCCTCTCTCTCCCCTTCCCCTCCCTCTCTTTCTCCTCCCCCTCTCTCTCTCACTCCTTCCACTATCTATTTTCCCTTCCACTCTCTTTCCTGCTCCTTCCCCTGTCTTTCCCAGAGCAGGTGGCTCCATAGCTCAGGGGTTGAAGCAATGGTCTAGTAAACCAAGGGTCGTGGGATTAAATCTCACTGGGGCCTAATTTAGTATTTAAGTACCTGTCTCTCATTCCTTCCTCCCTTTTCTTTCAGGTTCTCCCCCTCTCCGCCCTCCCCCCCTCTCTCTCTCACTCCATCCCCCTCTCCCCCCTGAACATCTCTTTCCGCTTCCTCCCTTTCTCTCCCCTTACCCTCCTCTCTCTCACTCTCTATTCCCTCCCTCCTCTCTCTCTCCTTTCCCTTTCCTTTCAGATTCTTCCCTTCTCCCCCTCTCTCCCCTTCCCCTCTCTTTCCGTTCCCCATCTCTCTCCCCTTCCCCTTCCCTCTTTCCTACTCCTTCCCTTCTCTCTCCCCCCTTCTACATTCTACATTCTCCCCACCTCCCCATCTCCCCTTCCCCTCCCTGTCTCCCCTTCCCCCTCTCTCACTCCTTTCCCTCTCTTCCCTTCCCCTTCACTTCTCTCCTCTCCCCCTGTCTCACTCCCCTTCTGCTCCCTCCTCTTCTTCACTCTTTTTCACTCCTTCCCCCTTTCTTCCCTTCACCTCTCTTTCCCCGTCCCTCTCTCTCTCCACTGCCCCTCTCTCTTTCTCCTAATCTACCCTTCCCTCTCTCTCTCATTCCTTCACCACTCTCTCCCGTTCCTCTCCCTCTCTCTTCCCTTCCACTCTCTCTCACTCCTTCCACTCTCGCTCTCCCCTTCCCCTCTCACTTCTGCCTTGTCTCCCTTCCCCTCTCTTTCCTGGTCCTTCCACTGTCATCATTAAAGCATGTGGCTCCATAGCTCAGGGGTTAGAGCTCTGGTCTTGTAAACCAGGGGTTGTGAGTTTAAATCTCACTGGGGCTTCCTCAAAATTAGTTTAGTATTTAAATATGCATCTCTCTCTTCTGCCTCTGGCTTTTCACTTTTCCCTTTCCTTTCAGACTCCCCCTTCTCCCTCTCTCTCTCTCTCCCTTTCCCCTCTGTTTCCTCTCCTTGCCCCCCTCCCCACCTCCCCCCTCTCTCTCCCCCCATCATAAAAGGTTTATAAAACAACATCACTTTGTTCACAGTACTTGTAGCAGCACTTGTGTGCTGAGAGATTTGCTTAGTATTGTCACTGGTGGCAATAAACACCCGGGCTATCGCTATGGCCTTACTCAAGGTTGGGGTCTCTACAGTCAAAAGTTTGCGAAGTACAGTTTCGTGGCCAATGCCAAGTACAAAGAAGTCCTTGAGCATGTGCTCCAAATGTCCTTCAAAATTTGCAATGTCCTGCAAGGCCCCTTAGCTCGGTGACATAGCTTGTCACTTCCTGACCTTCAGACCTCTTGTACGTGTAGAACCGATACCTCGCCATCAGAACACTTTCCTTCGGGTTCCGGTGCTCCCGGACCAGTGTGCACAACTCATCGTACGATTTCTCTGTGGGTTTCGCTGGAGCAAGCAGGTTTTTCATGAGGCCATACGTTGGTGCCCTGCAAACGGTGAGGAGAATCTCCCTTCGTTTGGCAGCGTTCGTTTCTCCTTCCATCTCGTTGGCCACGAAGTATTGGTCGAGTCGCTCCACGAAGGTTTCCCAATCATCTCCCTCCGAAAATTTCTCCAGGATGCCCACTGTTCTCTGCATCGTTGGGTTCGTCATCTGTATCTCGTCGCCAGTTGTTGTGTATGAATAAAGAGTCTGACCAGATACTGTGGGCTCAAAGCAAAGTGTGACCTTAGTCTTTTATTACAGGTCTCCAGAGTGCCTCTCCAGCCTGTGAGGCCTCCTTAAGTACAGGTGCTCCCAAGGGATTGTGGGATCCCTAGGGACTCCAGGGGATGAGCCCTCTGGTGGTTACACAAGGTATTTATAGGTTTACATATATAAACCCCATCATGACCCGTTCTACATCTTTTTACCCCTCTCTCCCTTTCCCACCATCTTGCTTTCCCCGTCTCTCACTCATTCCCCTCTCTCACTCTCTCCCATCTCCCTCGCCTCACCCTCTCACCTTCCCCCCTCTCCCTCTCTCCCCTACCCACTCTCTCCACCCTCTCTCCCCTTCTCTCTCTCCCTTCCCCATCACAACCCATTCTACATCTTTATTTCCCTCTCCCCCCTTCCCCCTCCCTCACTTCACCCTCTCTACTTTCATTCTTTCCTCACTCCTTCCCTCTCCCTCCCCCTCCCCTTCCCCTCTCTTTCCCCCTTCCCCTCTCACTCCCGTCTTCCCACTCTCCCCCTGCTCCTCTCTCCTCCCTCTCATTCCTTCCCCTCTTGCTCCCCTTCCCCTCCCTCTCTCTCCCATACCCCTCTCTCTTCCTCCCTGTCTCACCTTCCCTCTCTCACTCCATCCACTCTCTCTCCCCTTCCCCCTCTTTCTCTCACTCCTTCCACTCTCTCTTTTCCCTTCCCCTCTCTTTCCTGCTCCTTCCCCTGTTTTGCTCAGAGTAGGTGACTCCATAGCTCAGGGTGTAGAGTACTGGCATTGTAAATCAGGGGTTGTGGGTTCAAGTCTCAATGGGGCCTAATTTGCTATTTAAATACCCCTTTCCTTTCAGGTTCTCTCCCTCTATCTGATCTACATTTTTCCCCTTCCTCCCTCCCACTCTTGCTCTCTTCCCTCCCTCCTCTCTCCTTTCCTTTTCCTTTAACATAAGAATTAGGAACAGGAGTAGGCCATCTTGCCCCTCGAGCCTGCTCTGCCATTCAACAAGACCAAGGCTGATCTGGCCGTGGACTCAGCTCCACTTACCCGCCCTCTCCCCGTAACCCTTAATTCCCTTATTGGTTAAAAATCTATCTATCTGTAACTTGAACACATTCAATGAGCGAGCCTCAACTGCTTCCTTGGGCAGAGAATTCCACAGATTCACAACCCTCTGGGAGAAGAAATTCCTTCTCAACTGGGTTTTAAATTGGCTCCCCCGTATTTTGAGGCTGTGCCCCCTCGTTCTGATCTCCCCGACCAGTGGAAACAACCTCACTGCCTCGATCTTGTCTATCCCTTTCATTATTTTAAATGTTTCTATAAGATTACCCCTCATCCTTCTGAACTCCAACGACTAAAGACCCAGTCTATTCCATCTATCATCATAAGGTAACCCCCTCATCTCCGGAATCGTCTCTGTACCCCCTCCAAAGCTAGTATATCCTTCCTGAAGTAAGGTGACCAAAACTGCACGCAGTACTCCAGGTGCGGCCTCACCAATACCCTGTACAGTTGCAGCAGGACCTCCCTGCTTTTGGACTCCATCCCTCTCGCAATGAAGGCCAACATCCCATTCGCCTTCCTGATTACCTGCTGCACTTGCAAACTAACTTTTTGGGATTCATGCACAAGGACCCCAAGGTCCCTCTGCACTGCAGCATGTTGTAATTTCTCCCCATTCAAATAATATTCCCTTTTACTGTTTTTTTTCCCCAAGGTGGATGACCTCACATTTTCCGACATTGTATTCCAGCTGCCAAACCTTAGCCCATTCGCTTCACCTATCCAAATCTCTTTGCAGCATCTCTGTATCCTCTACACAACCCGCTTTCCCACTAATCTTTGTGTCATCTGCAAATTTTGTTACACTACACTCTGTCCCCTCTTCCAGGTCATCTATGTATATTGTAAACAGTTGTGGTCCCAGCACCGATCCCTGTGGCACACCACTAACCACCGATTTCCAACCCGAAAAGGACCCATTTATCCCGACTCTCTGCTTTCTGTTCACCAGCCAATCTCTATCCATGCTAATACATTTCCTCTGACTCCGCATACCTCTATCTTCTGCAGTAACCTTTTGTGTGGCACCTTATCGAATGCCTTTTGGAAATCTGAATACACCACATCCATCGGTACACCTCTATCCACCATGCTCGTTATATCCTCAAAGAATTCCAGTAAATTAGTTAAACATGATTTCCCCTTCATGTATCCATGTTGCGTCTGCTTGATTGCACTATTCCTATCTAGATGTCCCGCTATTTCTTCCTTAATGATAGTTTCAAGCATTTTCCCCACTACAGATGTTAAACTAACCGGCCTATAGTTACCTGCCTTTTGTCTGCCCCCTTTTTTAAACAGAGGCGTTACAAATGCTGCTTTCCAATCCGCTGGTACCTCCCCAGAGTCCAGAGAATTTTGGTAGATTATAACAAATGCATCTGCTATAACTTCCGCCATCTCTTTTAATACCCTGGGATGCATTTCATCAGGACCAGGGGATTTGTCTACCTTGAGTCCCATTAGCCTGTCCAGCACTACCCCCCTAGTGATAGTGATTGTCTCAAGGTTCTCCCTTCCCACATTCCTGTGACCAGCAATTTTTGGCATGGTTTTTGTGTCTTCCACTGTGAAGACTGAAGCAAAATAATTGTTTAAAGTCTCAGCCATTTCCACATTTCCCATTATTAAATCCACCTTCTAATCTTCTAAGGGACCAACATTTACTTTAGTCACTCTTTTCCGTTTTATATATCTGTAAAAGCTTTTACTATCTGTTTTTATGTTTTGCGCAAGTTTACCTTCGTAATCTATCTTTCCTTTCTTTATTGCTTTTTTAGTCATTCTTTGCTGTTGTTTAAAATGTTCCCAATCTTCTAGTTTCCCACTAACCTTGGCCACCTTATATGCATTGGTCTTTAATTTGATACTCTCCTTTATTTCCTTGGTTATCCACGGCTGGTTATCCCTTCTCTTTCCACCCTTCTTTTTCACTGGAATATATTTTTGTTGCGCACTATGAAAGAGCTCCTTAAAAGTCCTCCACTGTTCCTCAATTATGCCACCGTTTAGTCCTTGTTTCCAGTCTAACTCTGCCCTCATCCCACTGTAGTCCCCTTTGTTTAAGCATAGTACGCTCGTTTCTGACACAACTTCCTCACCCTCAATCTGTATTACAAATTCAACCATACTGTGATCACTCATTCCGAGAGGATCTTTTACTCAGAGATCGTTTATTTTTCCTGTCTCATTACACAGGACCAGATCTAAGATAGCTTGCTCCCTTGTAGGTTCTGTAAAATACTGTTCTAAGAACAATCCCGTATGCATTCTTTGAATTCCTCCTCCAGGCTACCCTGTGCGATTTGATTTGACCAATCGATATGAAGGTTAAAATCCCCCATGACTACTGCCGTTCCTTTTTCACATGCCTCCATTATTCCTCCATTATTCCCTTGATTATTGCCCGCCCCACTCGCTCTCTCCCCTTCCCCTCCCTGTCTCCCCTTCCCCCCTCTCTCACTCCTTTCCCTCTCTTCCCTTCCCCTTCACTTCTCTCCCCTCCCCCTGTCTCGCTCCCCTTCTGCTCTCTCCTCTTCTTCACTCTTTCTCACTCCTCTACCACTCTCTCCCATTCTCCCTCTCTTTCCCTTCTCCATCTCTCTCCCCTTCCCCTCCCCCTCCCTCTCTTTACCCTTTTCCTCTCTCTTTCCTCTTTCCTACTCCTTCCCTTCTCTCTCCACTCTTCTACATTCTCCCCACCTCGCTCACTCCCCTTCCCTTCCCTGTCTCCCCTCCCCACCTCACTCTCTCCCCTTACCCTCCCTGTCTCCCCTCCCCGCCTCGATCTCTCCCCTTCCCCTTCCTGTCTCCCCTTCCCCCTCTCTCTCACTCCATCCCCTCTCTCTCCCCTTCCCCCTCTCTCTCACTCCTTCCCCTCTCTCTCCCCTTCCCCGTCTCTCTCACTCCTTCCCCTTCCTGTCTCCCCTTACCCCTCTCTCTCACTCCTTCCCCTTTCTCTCCCCTTCCCCGTCTCTCTCACTCCTTCCACTCTCTCTTTTCCCTTCCCCTCTCTTTCCTTCTCCTTCCCCTTTCTTTTGAAGAGCAGGTGGCTCCATAGCTCAGGGGTTAGAGCACTGGTCGAGTAAACCAGGGGTAGTGAGTTTAAATCTCACTTTCTCACTTATTCTCCTTTCTCTCTTTTCTATTCCTACTCCTTTCCCTGTTGCCTTCTGGAAATGTGGCTTCGTAGCTCTGGGGTTAGAGCACTAGACTTATAAACCATTGGTTGTGAGTTCAAATCTTTCTAGGGCCTACTCAAAATTAACTTAGTATTTAAATTAACCATCAATTAACAAGGGCTTTAATTATAAATATTAAACAGCACCAAAACCGACCCTGGAACAACAGGCTCCCCTCACACCCTTCCAAAGCCCTCTCTGCCTTCCCCATCACGACCCGTTCTACATCTTTTTACCCTGTCTTTCACTCATTCCCCTCTGCCCCTTTCCCCTCAATCGCCTCACCCTCTCTCCTTCCCCCTCACTACCATTCCCCTCTCTCTCCCCTTCCCCTCTCTTGCTCTCCCCTTCCCTCTCTACTTTCATTCACTCCCCACTCCTTCCCCTCTCTCTCCTTCCTCATCTATCTTACTTCTCTCCCCAACCCCTCTGTCCGCTAACCACTCCTTCCCCCTCTCTCCCCTAACCTCTCTCTCACTCCATCCACTCTCTCCCTCCCTTCCACACACTCTCTCCCCTTCCCCTCTATTTCCTCTCCCTCTCTGTCTCTCCCCTTCCCCTCTCTCTTCCTCCTTGTCTCCCCTTCCATCTCTCTCTCACTCCTTCCCCAAACACCCGCTTCTCCCTCTCTCTCACTCCTTCCCCATTCGCTCCCCTTCCCCTCTCTCTCCCCTTCTCCCTCTCTTCCACTCCTTCCACTCTCTCTTTTCCCTTCCCCTCTCTTTCCTGTTCCTTCCCCTATCTGCACCAGAAGAGGTGGCTCTATAGCTCAGGGGTTAGAGAATGGGTCTCGTAAACCAAGGGTCATAGGTTTTAATCTCACTGCGGCCTGCTCAAGATTAGCTCAGTATTTAAATTCACTGTCAATTAAACAAGTGCTTTAATTATAAAAATTAAACCGCCCTGAGACCCACCCTGGAACAAAAGGTTGTCCTTTCCACATCACAACACGTTCTGTCTCTTTTCCCTTCCCCTTCCCCCTCCCTCTCACAACTTCCTCTCTCTTAAACATTCCCTCTCTCTCCTCTGTCCATTTCCTTCACTCTCTCTTTCTCCTCCCCCTCTCTCTCTCCCCTTCCCCCTCTCTCTACCTTCCCCCCTCTCTCTCTCCTCCCCTATCTCACCCCTTCCCCCATCTCTCTTCCCTTTGCTCACTCTCTCTTCTCTCTCCTCTCCCCTTCCCCTCTTCACCCTCCACCTTCTCTCCTTCCCTCGTTATCTCTCCCCTTCTCTCTCTCCCCTCCCCCTTTCTCTCCTCATCCCCCTGTCTCTCTTTCCCCTTCCTCTCTCTCTCTCACTTGCCCCTCTCTTTCCCCTTCCCTCTCGCTCTCACTCCTTCCACTCCCTCTTTTCCCTTCCCCTCTCTTTCCTACTCCTTTCCCTGTTGTCATCTGCAAATGCAGCTTAGTAGCTCAGGGGTTAGAGCACTAGACTTATAAACCATTGGTTGTATGTTCAAATCTTACTGTGGACTGCTCAAAATACACCATCAATTAACAAGGGCTTTAATTATAAATATTAAACAGCTCCAAGACTGACCATACAATAACATCCACTCTCGCTCTCTTCCTCCATGTCTCCCCTTCCACTGTCGCTCAGTCCTTCTTTTCTCCCCCACTCTCTCTCTCCCCTCCCCTGTCTCCACTCTTCCCACCCCCTCCCTGCTCCCTTTCTCTCCTTCCCTCGCTCTCGCTCTCCCCTTTCCCATCAGACTGTCCCCATTCCCCCTTCCCTTCCCTCTCTTTTTCCTTCCTCTCTCTTTCCTGCTCCTTCCCTTGTCTTCCCCAAAACCGGTGGCTCCATAGCTCAGGGGTTAGAGCACTGGTACAGTAAACCAGGGGTCGTGGGTTCAAGTCTCACTGGGGCCTACTCAAAATTAACCTCAGTGTTTAAATTCACTGATAAATATAAAGCAGCTTTGAGACCGACCCTGACAGAAAACTCTCCTTCTCCTTCTCTTCCTGCTTTCCCCATCACTACACATTCTGCCTCTTTTTACGCTCTTGCGCTTTCCCCGTTTCTCTTTATCACTCATTCCCCTCTCCCCTTCCCCTCTCTCTCTCCTTCCCCTCTCTCTCCTTCCCCTCTCTCTCCTTCCCCCTCTCTCCCCTGCCCCTCTCGCTCCTCTTTCCCCATCCCTCACTCTCTTCTCCCCTTCCCTCTCTCTCTCTCCTTCCCCCGTCTCTCACACCTTCCCCCTTCTCCCTCTCCCCTTCCCTCGTTATCTCTCTCCTTCCCCGCTGTCTCCACTTCCCCCCATCTCTCTCCCCCTTCTCTCTCCCCTTCCCCATCCCCATTTCTCTCCCCTTCGCTCTCTCCCTCCCCTTTCCCCCTCTCTCTCTCCCTTTCCCCCTCTCTCTCCCCTTCCACTTTCGCTCACACCTTCCTATCTCCCTTTTCATTTTCTCCCCTTCCCTCTCTCTCTCTCCTTCCCCCGTCGCTCTCGCACCTTCCCCTTCTCCCTCTCCCCTTCCCTCGCTATCTCTCTCCTTCCCCTGTCTCTGTTCCCCCCATCTCTCTCCTCCCCCCTCTCTCTCCCCTTCCCCTTCCCCTTCCCCATTTCTCTCCCCTTCCCTCTCTCCCTCCCCTTCCCCCACTCTCTCTCTCCCTTTCCCTCTCTTTCTCCCCTTCCACTGTCGCTCACTCCTTCCCCTCTCCCTTTTCATTTTCTCCCCCACTCTCTCTCTCCCTTCCCCTGTCTCCACTCTTCTCGCCCCCTCCCTCCTCCCTTTATCTTCTTCCCTCGCTCTCGCTCTCCCCTTTCCCATCAGACTCTACCCCCCCCCCTCTGGCCCATTCCCCCCTCTCAATCTCCCCTTCCCCTCTCTCTCTCCCCTTCCTCCTCTCTCTCACTCCTTCCACTCTCTCTTTTCCCTTCCCCTCTCTTGCCTGTGCCTTCCCCTGTTTGTCCCTAAACAGGTGGCTCCATAGCTCAGGGGTTAGAGCACTGGTGTTGTAAACCAGCGGTCATGAGACTGACCCAAGATCAAAAGGCTTTCCTGTTCTTGTCTCTCTCCCCTATCGTCCCCTTTCACTCTCTCCCTACTTTCCCCATCACTACACGTTCTGCCTCTTTTTACTCGTTCCCGCTCTCTCGTTTTCCCCGCTATTTTTCTCCCTCATTCCCCACTCTTTCCCCTTCCCCCTCTCTCACACATCTTCCTCTATTTACTGTTGCCTCTCTCTCCTCTACCCATTTTCTCCCCTCTCTCTCTCTCTCCTTGCCCCCCTCTCTTTCCTTCCCCCCTCACTCTCATTCCCCTATATCTCCCTTTCCCCCCTCACCCTCTCCCGTTCCATCCCCTTCCCTCTCTTTCCCCTTTCACTGTCGCTCACTCCATCCCCTCTCCCGTTTAATTTTCTCCCCCACTCTCTC